>NW_026511344.1:147500-216073 GCF_027579735.1 Bombina bombina | reverse complement strand
TCATGTAAATGGGTCCCTCTCAGCTCCTTTTAGTATCACAAATGGTCCAGGCAGGGCTGCCCCCTTTCCCCACTCTTATTCGCATGTGCAATAGAAACCCTCGCACAAAAGATCCACAACCACCCGTTTATAACAGGTATACAAGTACAAAAGTCACATCAAAAAGTCATGCTGTACGCAGACGATATACTATTTTGCATAACAAACCCTGTAACTACTATTCCTCACATTATCAACCAATTAGACGATTTCGGTAAAGCCTCCAAATTTTAGTCAATAAAAGTAAATCGGAAATCATGAATATTACTGTCCCACAATCTGACATACACTTAGTCCAGCAGATATGCCCGTTTCGCTGGCAACACACCTCACTTAAATATTTGGGTGTTCATCTCACCCCCTCACCAGAACAGCTTTTCCAATCAAACCACAAACCTTTACTCAAACAGATAATTACAGACCTCTCCTCATGGAAGAGAAAAAATACTTCCTGGTTAGGAAGGATCAATATAATCAAAATGAATATTCTCCCAAGAATCCTCTATCTTTTTCAAACACTGCCCATTCCCCTCCCCAAAAGTTTTTTGCACTCGCTACAGTCGAATATTTTGGACTTCATTTGGTTTAACACCAGAGCGAGAATTAGTAAAAAAATCATGCTCCTCCCCGTAGGGATGGGAGGTCTGGGAGTTCCAGATTTCCATCGGTATAGACAAGCCACTTTTTTACAACGCATCATAGACTGGCACTCAAACCAACCTAACAAAGCCTGGGTCCAATTAGAATACGATCTTACTCGTAATCGGACAGCTATGTTGGACCCCAAAAGACAGGATAAGATTTTTACAATTTTCTCCCCAGCCAATACTAGAAACGTTTAAAATTTGGGATAAGATCCTTACAGAATTCCCTAACATTTCATCTAAATATTCGCCCTTAACACCATTAACTCATAATTATGAATTTCAACCTGGTCTGCTGATAATCCCCAAGTTAATAGGTACACCTACCCGATCCCTGCAAATCCATCATCTTGGAAATGAGCACCACTCACCAAGTACAGATGAACTGATCTCTGGTGGTTTTCTTGTTTTTAAGGACTGGCTTTTTTACAGACAATGCCACTCATACATTACTTCTCATTCACAATCTAACAACATGACAAGAACAATGACACCATTTGAATCACTCTGTGATAAACCCACTCCGACTAGACACGCACTTTCAATTATCCACTCAATCCTGTCACAACAACCACAAGGATCTCTCCCCTATTACATCGACAGATGGAATTCGGAACTAGGGACAGACATCTCTCATGCAGAAGCTCTAAGGATTTTTGATAACATCACAAAAACTTCAGCTTCAAGTAGATTTGTAGAACGTAACTTAAAAATTATACAAAGATGGTACCTGACCCCAGAAAGATGCAAAAAGATATATAAACTTAAATCGGCGCGTTGCTGGAGATGCGGGTCCCCAGAGTGTCACATGTCAAACATTTGGTGGCAATGCAACAAACTAACTCCTATATGGACTGAGGTAGCAAAGGAATCCGGTAAAATTTTAGGAATAGAAATGCCCCTTGACCCTCGCTTATGGCTTTTTAACAGCATCCCAAACAAACTCCCCACCCCGTCTAAAAAATTATTATATATACTGAGCAATAGCTTTAAAATTCTGATTGCTAGAAAGTGGAAATCAGAAGATGTACCGTCCCTCAGTCAATGGCACTTTGAGTGCCACCGTACAATATCTTTAGAAGAATACTCTTACATGAAAAATAAAAATCAGGACTCATACGCACAAATGATCGTTATGTGGGAGTCATACATTCAAAATCACTCTTCATAACCATAACTAGATATGCTAGCACAACCTTGCAATAATCAAGCCCCAGATGTTGCTGATTTAATGCTAGATTCATGTTGGAATGTAATGCATGCTGAAAGATATTCATTTTCTGTCTTTGATATTTAAACAATGTAACCATACTTGATTTTATTTTTGTGTCCTCTTCCCCCTTGTTTAAATTGTGCACAAATCTAAAAATGTAATGCAACATAATGCAAATTCCTTAATGCACTTTATTTTCGATGTTATTGTTTTTGACTTCAATAAAAAAAATTGAAAACTAAAAAAAAAAAAAAAGCCGCGCACCAAGTACGGTGCAATGAGCAGTGGACTGTTGTTAACTGACAATCATCGATCTCACTGCTCATCGGCTTATTCGCAGCTTTCTTGCTACCCTGTCACTAAGCACCCACACTAAACTATACTGTTTACCCCCCTGGGAAGAAGATATGTTTCTAGTAACGTGTGACGTTACATGATTATATACTGTGATCAATCATTCTAAAGGTATAAAATCAGTGGATTTTTTTCTTAAAAAAAGATTTAAATATGTCAGATTAACATAGATTATTTATCCTAAAAGGCATAACATACATATTAGAGAACAATTATTTCTCATTTGATGGAAAATTCTATCTACAGACCGAGGGTACAGCAATGGGCACAAGGTTTGCACCTAGCTATGCCAATCTGTTTATGGAAGCATGGGAAGATGATTTTTTTGGCTCTGGCAGCTATGGTGCAAACCTTTTGCTCTACAAGAGATACATAGACGATCTCTTAATAATATGGAGAGGCACTGAACAAGGTCTGAAATCTATGTTTGAAAGGATGAACCTTAACACCTGGGGTCTAAAATTCACCTCTAACTATAGTAAAGAAAAGATAGTCTTTTTAGACTTAGAGATAATGATCATGAATAAATAACTTGAAACTAAGACCCACTTTAAAAAGGTTGACAGTAGTAATTATATACATTCAAAAAGCTGCCACTTAGACACCTGGAAACTAAATATCCCTACAGGCCAATACCTCCGTATTAGAAAAAACTGCTCAAGACCAATAGATTTCGAACAACAATCCGAAATCCTAGCAGAAAGATTTCATGCTAGAGGATATAATAAAACTATCACAGATAAAGCCATTGACAGGGCAAAAAACACTGATAGAGAGTCCCTTTTAACTTATAAAGAAAAAGGAAAAGAAAAAGATAACAAATATCTAATTGACATTCCATTTATCACCAACTACCATGCCGATCATAATATAATTAAAGGCATCATAAGAAAACATTGGCACCTTATAAGGGAAGACAATATTTTGGGTAAAACTATTATGGAACAACCAAAATTTGTTTTTAAAAGAGCAACAAATCTAAAAACGATACCAGTTCCCAGTGAACTAAAAAAACCAAAACAAAATTTGAAGAGACAAAAAGATCTGACAGGTAAAAACATTAGTGGTTTTTTTTCCATGTTATACCTGTAAAGCCTGCACACACAGTAAAAAGTTAAAAAATATACAAATAAATAATTCAGACAAATTAATCAATATTAAGGATATACAGGGAGTGCAGAATTATTAGGCAAATGATTATTTTGACCACATCATCCTCTTTATGCATGTTGTCTTACTCCAAGCTGTATAGGCTCGAAAGCCTACTACCAATTAAGCATATTAGGTGATGTGCATCTCTGTAATGAGAAGGGGTGTGGTCTAATGACATCAACACCCTATATCAGGTGTGCATAATTATTAGGCAACTTCCTTTCCTTTGGCAAAATGGGTCAAAAGAAGGACTTGACAGGCTCAGAAAAGTCAAAAATAGTGAGATATCTTGCAGAGGGATGCAGCACTCTTAAAATTGCAAAGCTTCTGAAGCGTGATCATCGAACAATCAAGCGTTTCATTCAAAATAGTCAACAGGGTCGCAAGAAGCGTGTGGAAAACCCAAGGCGCAAAATAACTGCCCATGAACTGAGAAAAGTCAAGCGTGCAGCTGCCAAGATGCCACTTGCCACCAGTTTGGCCATATTTCAGAGCTGCAACATCACTGGAGTGCCCAAAAGCACAAGGTGTGCAATACTCAGAGACATGGCCAAGGTAAGAAAGGCTGAAAGACGACCACCACTGAACAAGACACACAAGCTGAAACGTCAAGACTGGGCCAAGAAATATCTCAAGACTGATTTTTCTAAGGTTTTATGGACTGATGAAATGAGAGTGAGTCTTGATGGGCCAGATGGATGGGCCCGTGGCTGGATTGGTAAAGGGCAGAGAGCTCCAGTCCGACTCAGACGCCAGCAAGGTGGAGGTGGAGTACTGGTTTGGACTGGTATCATCAAAGATGAGCTTGTGGGGCCTTTTCGGGTTGAGGATGGAGTCAAGCTCAACTCCCAGTCCTACTGCCAGTTTCTGGAAGACACCTTCTTCAAGCAGTGGTACAGGAAGAAGTCTACATCCTTCAAGAAAAACATGATTTTCATGCAGGACAATGCTCCATCACACGCGTCCAAGTACTCCACAGCGTGGCTGGCAAGAAAGGGTATAAAAGAAGAAAATCTAATGACATGGCCTCCTTGTTCACCTGATCTGAACCCCATTGAGAACCTGTGGTCCATCATCAAATGTGAGATTTACAAGGAGGGAAAACAGTACACCTCTCTGAACAGTGTCTGGGAGGCTGTGCTTGCTGCTGCATGCAATGTTGATGGTGAACAGATCAAAACACTGACAGAATCCATGGATGGCAGGCGTTTGAGTGTCCTTGCAAAGAAAGGTGGCTATATTGGTCACTGATTTGTTTTTGTTTTGTTTTTGAATGTCAGAAATGTATATTTGTGAATGTTGAGATGTTATATTGGTTTCACTGGTAAAAATAAATAATTGAAATGGGTATATATTTGTTTTTTGTTAAGTTGCCTAATAATTATGCACAGTAATAGTCACCTGCACACACAGATATCCCCCTAAAATAGCTATAACTAAAAACAAACTAAAAACTACTTCCAAAACTATTCAGCTTTGATATTAATGAGTTTTTTGGGTTCATTGAGAACATGGTTGTTGTTCAATAATAAAATTAATCCTCAAAAATACAACTTGCCTAATAATTCTGCACTCCCTGTAATAAGGTGCACTTATAAAAATGTAATTTATATTCTCAAATGTTCCTGTAATCTCTTCTATTTTGGAGAGACCAAAAGAATGGTCAGAGACAGAATAAGAGAACACCTATGCCAGATAGAACGAGGCTCTGAGGATACACATTTATATAAACATTTTAAATCTGTCCATAAAGGAAACACTAAAGATATTTCCTACTGGGGAATACAAAAGGTGAAAAATAATTGGAGGGGTGGAGATATAGAGAAAAAATTATTAATTAAAGAGGCTGAATTAATTTATAAATATAACACACTATATCCGAATGGGCTTAACTCAGAGATGGATCTGTCACCTTTTCTTTTTGAATGAAGCCACATAATGGACCTCATAAATTATCCTTCCTTACAGTTAAATACATATATAACCAGTAATACATCAATCTTTAATACGATTAGTTCCATACATGAATAATAATTCCTTTATTTGTATTTTTTTTTTTTTTTTATAAATTCTAATGAATGTTTAATCTATATAAAGCTGCCCCATATAAATTTCCATCTTAAAAATCTTGTTGATATCTATGGGCAAAGATGGACAATACAAAATTCCACCTTAAATGAACTCAATCAATGAGAGACCAATCAGAAATAACTGATACCTTTAAATATAACGATACAACAGTCACCAGGATCTTGATAAAGCTCTCTTGAGCGAAACGCGTCGACCTTGTGACTGCTGACCCTAAAATTGTGTGAAATAAATACACAAAGAGACTTTTTAATACCAAGTGGAAACAGTTCTAATACTGTAACAACCCGGGTTGTCTATCATACACTTATTGGAACCTGCTCATTCCTGCGTGCACTTAGCACTAAGTGCAGGATTTGTCTACAATATCCTTATTTCATATGAAGGATCTATTTTATCATCTAAAAGAAGTTGATCGTCTTTTAACACCTCCAGCCAATCCCACCCGAGATACCAAGTTGTGACGTCAGACGCCAAGACACATGCGGCGCTGTTCAGTCACCAGGTGAGAAGGGGAGACGGATGCTGTGAAACGGGTCTAAAGAAAAACAGGTAATCGATCCTATTTGGAAAGCATATGTATGGTAATCTGTCTTACCCGGAGGTAATACTAATTTAAGAAATAACTTTCTCTATCTACCATCGGCTGATACGTTCACAAATATTTGGACTGTCCATTGTCAATTTTAACATAAGCTGGGTATACGGATACCATATTGAACTATCTTATACGTTCAAAGAAACGGACACTTATGCATAAAATTATGTATGGGGCAGCTTATTTAAATACTATTTAGAGTGTCGCAAACACAATCATTGGTTCTATATATGTTTTTATATTTTGAATATTATTTTATGTGATTTTCTTTGAAATTAGGGAGACGTTCCTTTAATCTGATGTTTTTATATTAACCGTTACATTGTTTATATGTATCTCATCATTTTATAAATATATTTCTTTCATGTAATTAACAAGAGTCCATGAGCTAGTGACGTATGGGATATACATTCCTACCAGGAGGGGCAAAGTTTCCCAAACCTTAAAATGCCTATAAATACACCCCTCACCACACCCACAAATCAGTTTTACAAACTTTGCCTCCAAGGGAGGTGGTGAAGTAAGTTTGTGCTAGATTCTACGTTGATATGCGCTCCGCAGCAAGTTGGAGCCCGGTTTTCCTCTCAGCGTGCAGTGAATGTCAGAGGGATGTGAAGAGAGTATTGCCTATTGAATGCAGTGATCTCCTTCTACGGGATCTATTTCATAAGGTTCTCTGTTATCGGTCGTAGAGATTCATCTCTTACCTCCCTTTTCAGATCGACGATATACTCTTATATTTACCATTTCCTCTACTGATTCTCGTTTCAGTACTGGTTTGGCTTTCTACAAACATGTAGATGAGTGTCCTGGGGTAAGTAAGTCTTATTTTCTGTGACACTCCAAGCTATGGTTGGGCACTTTGTTTATAAAGTTCTAAATATATGTATTCAAACATTTATTTGCCTTGACTCAGAATGTTCAACTTTCCTTATTTTCAGACAGTCAGTTTCATATTTGGGATAATGCATTTTAATTTAACATTTTTCTTACCTTAAAATTTGACTTTTTCCCTGTGGGCTGTTAGGCTCGCGGGGGCTGAAAATGCTTCATTTTATTGCGTCATTCTTGGCGCTGACTTTTTTGGCGCAAAAATTCTATTTCCGTTTCCGGCGTCATACGTGTCGCCGGAAGTTGCGTCATTTTTTTGACGTTATTTTGCGCCAAAGATGTCGGCGTTCCGGATGTGGCGTCATTTTTGGCGCCAAAAAGGATTTAGGCGCCAAATAATGTGGGCGTCTTATTTGGCGCGAAAAAATATGGGCGTCGCTTTTGTCTCCACATTATTTAAGTCTCATTTTTTATTGCTTCTGGTTGCTAGAAGCTTGTTCTTTGGCATTTTTTCCCATTCCTGAAACTGTCATTTAAGGAATTTGATCAATTTTGCTTTATATATATGTTGTTTTTTCTCTTACATATTGCAAGATGTCTCACGTTGCATCTGAGTCAGAAGATACTACAGGAAAATCGCTGTCAAGTGCTGAATCTACCAAAGCTAAGTGTATCTGCTGTAAACTTTTGGTAGCTATTCCTCCAGCTGTTGTTTGTATTGATTGTCATGACAAACTTGTTAAAGCAGATAATATTTCCTTTAGTAAAGTACTATTGCCTGTTGCAGTTCCTTCAACATCTAAGGTGCAGAATGTTCCTGATAATATAAGAGATTTTGTTTCTGAATCCATAAAGAAGGCTATGTCTGTTATTTCTCCTTCTAGTAAACGTAAAAAATCTTTTAAAACTTCTCTCCCTACAGATGAATTTTTAAATGAACATCATCATTCTGATTCTGATGATTCCTCTGGTTCAGAGGATTCTGTCTCAGAGGTTGATGCTGATAAATCTTCATATTTATTTAAAATGGAATTTGTTCGTTCTTTACTTAAAGAAGTATTAATTGCTTTAGAAATAGAGGATTCTGGTCCTCTTGATACTAATTCTAAACATTTAGATAAGGTATTTAAAGCTCCTGTGGTTATTCCAGAAGTTTTTCCTGTTCCTAATGCTATTTCTGCAGTAATTTCCAAAGAATGGGATAATTTGGGTAATTCATTTACTCCTTCTAAACGTTTTAAGCAATTATATCCTGTGCCGTCTGACAGATTAGAATTTTGGGACAAGATCCCTAAAGTTGATGGGGCTATTTCTACCCTTGCTAAACGTACTACTATTCCTACGTCAGATGGTACTTCGTTTAAGGATCCTCTAGATAGGAAAATTGAATCCTTTCTAAGAAAAGCTTATCTGTGTTCAGGTAATCTTCTTAGACCTGCTATATCTTTGGCTGATGTTGCTGCAGCTTCAACTTTTTGGTTGGAAACTTTAGCACATCAAGTAACACATCGTGATTCTCATGATATTATTATTCTTCTTCAGCATGCTAATAATTTTATCTGTGATACCATTTTTGATATTATCAGAGTTGATGTCAGGTTTATGTCTCTAGCTATTTTAGCTAGAAGAGCTTTATGGCTTAAAACTTGGAATGCTGATATGGCTTCTAAATCAACTTTACTTTCCATTTCTTTCCAGGGTAACAAATTATTTGGTTCTCAGTTGGATTCCATTATTTCAACTGTTACTGGTGGGAAAGGAACTTTTTTACCACAGGATAAAAAATCTAAAGGTAAAAACAGGGCTAATAATCGTTTTCGTTCCTTTCGTTTCAACAAAGAACAAAAGCCTGATCCTTCATCCTCAGGAGCAGTTTCAGTTTGGAGACCATCTCCAGTCTGGAATAAATCCAAGCCAGCTAGAAAGGCAAAGCCTGCTTCTAAGTCCACATGAAGGTGCGGCCCTCATTCCAGCTCAGCTGGTAGGGGGCAGGTTACGTTTTTTCAAGGAAATTTGGGTCAATTCTGTTCACAATCTTTGGATTCAGAGCATTGTTTCAGAAGGGTACAGAATTGGTTTCAAGTTGAGACCTCCTGCAAAGAGATTTTTTCTTTCCCGTGTCCCAGTAAATCCAGTAAAAGCTCAAGCATTTCTGAAATGTGTTTCAGATCTAGAGTTGACTGGAGTAATTATGCCAGTTCCAGTTCCGGAACAGGGGATGGGGTTTTATTCAAATCTCTTCATTGTACCAAAGAAGGAGAATTCTTTCAGACCAGTTCTGGATCTAAAAATATTGAATCGTTATGTAAGGATACCAACGTTCAAGATGGTAACTGTAAGGACTATCTTACCTTTTGTTCAGCAAGGGAATTATATGTCCACAATAGATTTACAGGATGCATATCTGCATATTCCGATTCATCCAGATCATTATCAGTTCCTGAGATTCTCGTTTCTGGACAAGCATTACCAATTTGTGGCTCTGCCGTTTGGCCTAGCTACAGCTCCAAGAATTTTTACAAAGGTTCTCGGTGCCCTGCTGTCTGTAATCAGAGAACAGGGTATTGTGGTATTTCCTTATTTGGACGATATCTTGGTACTTGCTCAGTCTTTACATTTAGCAGAATCTCATACGAATCGACTTGTGTTGTTTCTTCAAGATCATGGTTGGAGGATCAATTTACCAAAAAGTTCTTTGATTCCTCAGACAAGGGTAACTTTTCTGGGTTTCCAGATGGATTCAGTGTCCATGACTCTGTCTTTAACAGACAAGAGACGTCTAAAGTTGATTGCAGCTTGTCGAAACCTTCAGTCACAATCATTCCCTTCGGTAGCCTTATGCATGGAAATTCTAGGTCTTATGACTGCTGCATCGGACGCGATCCCCTTTGCTCGTTTTCACATGTGACCTCTTCAGCTCTGTATGCTGAAGCAATGGTGCAAGGATTACACGAAGATATCTCAATTAATATCTTTAAAACCGATTGTTCGACACTCTCTAACATGGTGGACAGATCACCATCGTTTAATTCAGGGGGCTTCTTTTGTGCTTCCGACTTGGACTGTAATTTCAACAGATGCAAGTCTTACAGGTTGGGGAGCTGTGTGGGGATCTCTGACGGCACAAGGAGTTTGGGAATCTCAGGAGGTGAGATTACCGATCAATATTTTGGAACTCCGTGCAATTTTCAGAGCTCTTCAGTTTTGGCCTCTTCTGAAGAGAGAATCGTTCATTTGTTTTCAGACAGACAATGTCACAACTGTGGCATACATCAATCATCAAGGAGGGACTCACAGTCCTCTGGCTATGAAAGAAGTATCTCGAATTTTGGTTTGGGCGGAATCCAGCTCCTGTCTAATCTCTGCGGTTCATATCCCAGGTGTAGACAATTGGGAAGCGGATTATCTCAGTCGCCAAACGTTGCATCCGGGCGAATGGTCTCTTCACCCAGAGGTATTTCTTCAGATTGTTCAAATGTGGGAACTTCCAGAAATAGATCTGATGGCGTCCCATCTAAACAAGAAACTTCCCAGGTATCTGTCCAGATCCCGGGATCCTCAGGCGGAGGCAGTGGATGCATTATCTCTTCCTTGGAAGTATCATCCTGCCTATATCTTTCCGCCTCTAGTTCTTCTTCCAAGAGTAATCTCCAAGATTCTGAAGGAATGCTCGTTTGTTCTGCTGGTAGCTCCGGCATGGCCTCACAGGTTTTGGTATGCAGATCTTGTCCGGATGGCCTCTTGCCAACCGTGGACTCTTCCGTTAAGACCAGACCTTCTGTCACAAGGTCCTTTTTTCCATCAGGATCTGAAATCCTTAAATTTAAAGGTATGGAGATTGAACGCTTGATTCTTGGTCAAAGAGGTTTCTCTGACTCTGATTAATACTATGTTACAGGCTCGTAAATCTGTATCTCGAGAGATATATTATAGAGTCTGGAAGACTTATATTTCTTGGTGTCTTTCTCATCATTTTTCCTGGCATTCTTTTAGAATACCGAGAATTTTACAGTTTCTTCAGGATGGTTTAGATAAGGGTTTGTCCGCAAGTTCTTTGAAAGGACAAATCTCTGCTCTTTCTGTTCTTTTTCACAGAAAGATTGCTATTCTTCCTGATATTCATTGTTTTGTACAAGCTTTGGTTCGTATAAAACCTGTCATTAAGTCAATTTCTCCTCCTTGGAGTTTGAATTTGGTTCTGGGAGCTCTTCAAGCTCCTCCGTTTGAACCTATGCATTCATTGGACATTAAATTACTTTCTTGGAAAGTTTTGTTCCTTTTGGCCATCTCTTCTGCCAGAAGAGTTTCTGAATTATCTGCTCTTTCTTGTGAGTCTCCTTTTCTGATTTTTCATCAGGATAAGGCGGTGTTGCGAACTTCTTTTGAATTTTTACCTAAAGTTGTGAATTCCAACAACATTAGTAGAGAAATTGTGGTTCCTTCATTATGTCCTAATCCTAAGAATTCTAAGGAGAAATCGTTGCATTCTTTGGATGTTGTTAGAGCTTTGAAATATTATGTTGAAGCTACGAAATCTTTTCGTAAGACTTCTAGTCTATTTGTTATCTTTTCCGGTTCTAGAAAAGGCCAGAAAGCTTCTGCCATTTCTTTGGCATCTTGGTTGAAATCTTTAATTCATCTTGCCTATGTTGAGTCGGGTAAAACTCCGCCTCAGAGAATTACAGCTCATTCTACTAGGTCAGTTTCTACTTCCTGGGCGTTTAGGAATGAAGCTTCGGTTGACCAGATCTGCAAAGCAGCAACTTGGTCCTCTTTGCATACTTTTACTAAATTCTACCATTTTGATGTATTTTCTTCTTCTGAAGCAGTTTTTGGTAGAAAAGTACTTCAGGCAGCGGTTTCAGTTTGAATCTTCTGCTTATGTTTTTCGTTAAACTTTATTTTGGGTGTGGATTATTGTCAGCAGGAATTGGCTGTCTTTATTTTATCCCTCCCTCTCTAGTGACTCTTGTGTGGAAAGATCCACATCTTGGGTAGTCATTATCCCATACGTCACTAGCTCATGGACTCTTGCTAATTACATGAAAGAAAACATAATTTATGTAAGAACTTACCTGATAAATTCATTTCTTTCATATTAGCAAGAGTCCATGAGGCCCGCCCTTTTTTTGTGGTGGTTATGATTTTGTATAAAGCACAATTATTCCAATTCCTTATTTTATATGCTTTCGCACTTTTTTTATCACCCCACTTCTTGGCTATTCGTTAAACTGAATTGTGGGTGTGGTGAGGGGTGTATTTATAGGCATTTTGAGGTTTGGGAAACTTTGCCCCTCCTGGTAGGAATGTATATCCCATACGTCACTAGCTCATGGACTCTTGCTAATATGAAAGAAATGAATTTATCAGGTAAGTTCTTACATAAATTATGTTTTTAGGCATTTTGAAGCTTGGGAATCTTTGCCCCTCCTGGTAGGAATGTATATCCCATACGTCACAAGCTCATGGACTCTTGCCAATATGAAAGAAATGAATTTATCAGTTAAGTTCTTACATAAATTATGTTTTTACAAAGATATGACGAGTCCACGGATTTCATCCTTACTTGTGGGATATTAACCTCCTGCTAACAGGAAGTGGCAAAGAGCACCACAGCTGTATATATAGCCCCTCCCTTCCCCTCCACCTCCAGTCATTCTCTTTGCCTGTGTTATACTAGGAAGACATGGTAAAGTGACGTGTTAGTTTTAGTTTCTTCAGTCAAGAAGTTTTTTATTTTAAATGGTACCGGCGTGTACTATTTTCCTCAGGGGGATATGGAAGAAGATTTCTGCCCTGAGGTTGATGATCTTAGCAGTTGTAACTAAGATCCATGCTGGTTCTCACAAGACTTCTGAAGGTAACCATGAGACATCTTCAGTGTGGAGACCGGTTTCATGCTACAAGCAGCATTAAGGTATGTGCAGCCTTTTTTTCTGAGGAGACTTGGTGTATCAGAACTGGCTGGCATTATTTCCCTGTATGGGAATGGGGTAAGCAGTAATCCTAATTAATAAGAGGGGTATTACTGGAGTCCCTGTATTATTTTTATCATTTTTTGACTTTATTGGCAATGTGACATGGGAGACAATGTAAAAACGATGTATTAACGTTTTTTTATTATTGTCATTCAAAACTTTTTTCATGGTTTGAGGGGTTGTTTGCTGTGTGTACATTAACTTTGGTGCAAAACCGCATTCCCATGCGGTTGCGTTTGGGCCTACTCCGGCTTCGACCTTAAGGGGCGGGGCTTATTTTTGTACGCTCAGATGCACATTTCCTTCAGGCTTAGCAGCAGCAAACAGTTACTCTGGTGGCTCCTAGACTGTGTAGCTGGTCTGAAGGGTTGGAGACTCATTTCGAAGTACCCTGGGGGCAGGTAGGCGCCACAGCAGAGCTGTGGCGAGGCGCAGAGGGTATTTTTGTCTATAAAAAGACTAGTTGTTGATATAAGTACTTTAGAGCCTTATTTTCTGCCCTTGCTTCTGAGTGCAGTAATTTGTGGATTAACAAACAATTTTTAGTTAAATTTGGAGATAATTTAACGTCAATTGAGCATTTTGGAAAAATTGTTCACTTTTTCTTTTCTTAAAGGCACAGTTCACGTTTTTTCAAATGTTTATTTTATGCAATAAATAAGTGTTTAAACGACTTTTGTGGTATTACTAGTCTGTTCAACATGTCTGACATTGAGGATTTTCATTGTTCTATGTGTTTAGAAGCTATTGTGCAACCCCCTCTAACATTGTATAACTCTTGTACTGAAAGGGCCTTACAATGTAAAAAGCATATTTTAAATAAAGAAAGTGTGCCTAAGGATGATTCTCAGTCTGAAGAGAATCAGGATATGCCATCCAATTCTCCCCAAGTGTCACAACCTTTCACGCCCACACAAGCGACGCAAAGTACTTCTAGTGTGTCTAATTCCTTTACTCTGCAGGAGATGGCTGCAGTTATGTCAACTACCCTTACAGAGGTATTGTCTAAATTACCAGTGTTGCAGGGTAAATGCAGTAGGTCAGGTATTAATGTAAATACTGAATCCTCTGATGCTTTATTAGCTATTTCCGATGTTCCCTCACAGTGTTCTGAGTTGGGGGTCAGGGAATTACTGTCTGAGGGTGAAATTTCTGATTTAGGGAATGTTTTACCTCAGACAGATTCGGATACTATGTCATTTAAATTTAAGCTTGAACACCTCCACCTGTTACTTAGGGAGGTTTTAGCGACTCTGGATGATTGTGACACTATTGTGATTCCTCCAGAGAAATTGTGTAAAATGGATAAATATTTGGAAGTACCTACTTACACTGATGTTTTTCTGGTTCCCAAGAGAATTTCGGAAATTATTAGAAAGGAATGGGATAGACCAGGTATACCGTTTTCTCCCCCTCCTAATTTGTTTCCCATATCAGATACCATTCGGGACTCATGGCAAACGGTCCCTAAGGTAGAGGGAGCTATATCTACCCTAGCTAAGCGTACTACTATACCCATTGAGGATAGTTGTGCTTTCAAAGACCCTATGGATAAGAAATTAGAGGGTCTACTAAAGAAGTTATTTGTTAATCAGGGGTTTCTTTTACAACCTACGGCTTGCATTGTTCCAGTAACTACTGCAGCAGCTTTTTGGTTTGAGGCCCTAGAAGAGTCTCTTAAGGTTGAGACTCCATTAGATGACATCTTAGATTGAATTAAGGCTCTCAAGCTAGCTAATTCTTTTATTACTGATGCCGCTTTTCAAATTGCTAAACTAGCGGCAAAAAATGCAGAATTTGCTATTTTAGCACGTAGAGCATTGTGGCTCAAATCTTGGTCTGCTGATGTGTCATCAAAACATAAGCTTTTAGCTATTCCCTTTAAAGGTAGACCCTTTTTGGGCCAGAATTGAAGGAAATAATTTCTGATATTACAGGAGGTAAAGGTCATGCCCTACCTCAGGATAAGTCGGTTAAAATGAGGGGTAAACAGAAAAATTTTCATTCCTTTCGGAACTTTAAAGGAGGACCCCCCGCTTCTTCTTCCTCAAAGCAGGAAGGGAATTTTACCCAATCTAAGTCAGTCTGGAGACCTAATCAGAACTGGAATAAGGGTAAACAATCCAAAAAGCCTGCTCCTGCTCCTAAGACAGCATGAAGGGGTGGCCCCCAATCCAGGACTGGATCTAGTAGGGGGCAGACTCTCTTTCTTTGCTCAGGCTTGGACAAGAGATGTTCAGGATCCCTGGGCACTAGAAATAGTGACCCACGATTATCAATTGGAATTCAAGGACTTTCTCTCAAGAGGGAGATTTCATCTTTCAAAGTTATCTGCAAACCAGATAAAAAGAGAGGCGTTCTTACGCTGTGTAAAAGACCTTTCTACTATGGGAGTAATTTGTCCTGTTCCAAGATTGGAACAGGGACAGGGGTTTTACTCAAACCTATTTGTGGTTTCCAAAAAAGAGGGAACGTTCAGACCCATTTTAGATCTCAAGTGTCTAAACAAATTTCTGAGAGTTCCATCATTCAAGATGGAGACAATACGAACAATTTTACCAATGATCCAGGAGGGTCAATATATGACTACCGTGGACTTGAAGGATGCTTACCTTCATATACCTTCATATTGCTATCCACAGGGATCATCATCAGTTTCTAAGGTTTGCCTTTCTGGACAAACATTATCAATTCGTAGCTCTTCCCTTCGGATTAGCCACAGCACCCAGAATCTTCACAAAGGTTCTAGGGTCTCTTTTGGCGGTTCTCAGACCGCGAGGAATAGCGGTGGCGCCTTATCTGGATGACATTCTGATTCAGGCGTCAACATATCATCTGACAAAATCTCACACGGACACAGTGTTGTCTTTTCTGAGAACTCACGGCTGGAAGGTGAACATAGAGAAGAGTTCACTTGTCCCGCAGACAAGGGTTCCTTTCTTGGGAACTCTGATAGACTTGGTAGCCATGAAAATATTTCTGATGGAGGTCAGAAAATCAAAGATTCTAAATACTTGCCGAGCACTTCAGTCCATTCCTCGGCCATCATTGGCTCAGTGTATGGAAGTAATTGGATTAATGGTAGCGGCAATGGACATCATTCCATTTGCTCGCTTTCATTTCAGGCCACTGCAACTGTGCATGCTCGGACAGTGGAATGGGGATTATGCGGATTTATCTCCTCAGATAAATCTGGATCAAGAGACCAGATCATCTGTCCCAAGGGACTTGTTTCCGGAGACCCTCATGGGTGATAGTGACAACAGATACCAGCCTTCTGGGATGGGGTGCAGTTTGGAACTCCCTGAAGGCTCAGGGTGTTTGAACTCAAGTGGAGTCTCTTCTTCCAATCAATATTCTGGAACTGAGAGCAATATTCAATGCGCTTCAGGCATTGCCTCAGTTGGCTTCGGCCAAATTCATCAGATTCCAGTCGGACAACATCACGACTGTGGCATATGTCAATCATCAGGAGGGAACAAGGAGTTCCTTAGCGATGATAGAGGTATCCAAGATAATCAGTTGGGCAGAGGCCCACTCTTGTCATCTGTCAGCGATCTACATCCCAGGAGTAGAGAACTGGGAAGCAGATTTTCTAAGTCGACAGACTTTTCATCCGGGGGAGTGGGAACTTCATCCGGAGGTATTTGCCTCATTTATTCTCAGATGGGGCAGACCGGAATTGGATTTGATGGCATCCCGACAGAATGCCAAGCTTCAAAGATATGGATCCCGGTCAAGGGATCCTCAGGCCGAACTGATAGATGCCTTGGCAGTGCCTTGGTTGTTCAGCCTAGCTTATGTGTTTCCGCCGTTTCCTCTCCTCCCACGCGTGATTGCTCGAATCAAACAGGAGAGAGCTTCAGTGATCCTGATAGCGCCTGCGTGGCCACGCAGGACTTGGTATGCGGATCTAGTGGACATGTCCTCTCTGCCACCATGGAAACTTCCATTGAGACAGGACCTTCTCATTCAAGGTCCTTTCCAACATCCAAATCTAATTTCTCTGCAGCTGACTGCGTGGAGATTGAACGCTTGATTTTATCAAAGCGAGGATTCTCTGATTCGGTTATCAATACTTTGATACAGGCTAGAAAGCCTGTTACTAGAAAAATCTATCATAAGATATGGCATAAATATCTTTATTGGTGTGAATCCAGGGGTTACTCATGGAGTAAAGTTAGGATTCCTAGGATTTTGTCTTTTCTCCAAGAAGGATTGGAGAAAGGGTTATCAGAGAGTTCCTTAAAGAGCCAAATTTCAGCTTTGTCAATTCTGTTTCACAGACGTTTGGCAAATGTACCAGATGTTCAGTCTTTTTGTCAGGCTCTATCTAGGATTAAGCCTGTATTTAGACCTATTACTCCTCCTTGGAGTTTGAATTTAGTTCTTCGAGTTCTTCAAGGTGCTCCGTTTGAACCTATGCATTCCATAGATATTAAACTGTTATCTTGGAAAGTTCTGTTTTTGGTTGCTATTTCTTCTGCTCGAAGAGTTTCTGAGCTTTCAGCATTACAGTGTGATTAGCCTTATCTCATATTTCATTCTGATAAGGTGGTTTTACGTACCAAACCTGGTTTTCTTCCTAAGGTTGTTTCAAATAAGAATATTAATCAGGAAATTGTTGTTCCTTCCTTGTGTCCTAATCCTTCTTATAAGAAGGTGCGTATTTTACATAACTTGGACGTGGTCCGTGCCTTAAAGTTTTACTCACAGGCAACTAAGGATTTTCGTCAATCATCTTCATTATTCATTGTTTATTCTGGAAAGTGTAGGGGTCAGAAAGCTACGGCTACCTCTCTTTCTTTTTGGCTGAGAAGTATCATCCGCCTGGCATACGAGACTGCTGGACAGCAGCCTCCTGAAAGAATTACGGCTCATTGTACTAGGGCTGTTGAACAGATTTGTAAGGCTGCGACTTGGTCGTCCCTTCACACTTTTTCCAAATTTTACAAATTTGATACTTTTGCTTCTTCTGAGGCTATCTTTGGGAGAAATGTTCTTCAAGCAGTGGTGCCTTTCGTTTAGGTTCCTGTCTTGTCCCTCCCTTTCATCCGTGTCCTATTGCTTTGGTATTGGTTTCCCACAAGTAAGGATGAAATCCGTGGACTCGTCATATCTTTGTAAAAGAAAACTAAATTTATGCTTACCTGATAAATTACTTTCTTTTACGATATGACGAGTCCACAGCCCACCCTGTTCTTTTTAAAACAGTTTTTCTTTATATTTTTTAAACTTCAGTCACCTCTGCACCTTTTTAGCCTTTCCTTTTCTCTTCCTATAACCTTCGGCCGAATGACTGGAGGTGAAGGGGAAGGGAGGGGCTATATATACAGCTCTGCTGTGGTGCTCTTTGCCACCTCCTGTTAGCGGGAGGTTAATATCCCACAAGTAAGGATGAAATCCGTGGACTCGTCATATCATAAAAGAAAGCAATTTATCAGGTAAGCATAAATTTCGTTTTTTAATCAAAACAGCTGCTTTGTAAACTTTGATAAATAAAAGTGCCCCTGTTTTTAATAGTTTTTTTAAATAACGGGCTTTCTCTCATCAAAGTTTATCTTCACTATGGCCTCTATTTATCAAGCTATCTAATTTCTGGCATTCGCCGGCACCAATACGCTCGCCTAAGCTCGCCTAACATCACCGCAGCGGACCTGAATACGTTTGCCAAATTTATCAAGAAAGCTGTCAAAAAGCCGCGCACCATCAGCTAATAGAATATGCCACTCACAAAAATATTCCGTTCCTGGTTCTGTCAACTGACGCGGAATAAGCTTTTGACCGCGTTAGTTGGCAGTTCCTGAAAGCAGTACTTCAGAAGATGGGCATAGGACAGGAATTCTCAGACCTTGTATTTGCCATGTACACTACCCCCACTGCTAGAGTTCATGTAAATGGGTCCCTCTCAGCTCCTTTTAGTATCACAAATGGTCCAGGCAGGGCTGCCCCCTTTCCCCACTCTTATTCGCATGTGCAATAGAAACCCTCGCACAAAAGATCCACAACCACCCGTTTATAACAGGTATACAAGTACAAAAGTCACATCAAAAAGTCATGCTGTACGCAGACGATATACTATTTTGCATAACAAACCCTGTAACTACTATTCCTCACATTATCAACCAATTAGACGATTTCGGTAAAGCCTCCAAATTTTAGTCAATAAAAGTAAATCGGAAATCATGAATATTACTGTCCCACAATCTGACATACACTTAGTCCAGCAGATATGCCCGTTTCGCTGGCAACACACCTCACTTAAATATTTGGGTGTTCATCTCACCCCCTCACCAGAACAGCTTTTCCAATCAAACCACAAACCTTTACTCAAACAGATAATTACAGACCTCTCCTCATGGAAGAGAAAAAATACTTCCTGGTTAGGAAGGATCAATATAATCAAAATGAATATTCTCCCAAGAATCCTCTATCTTTTTCAAACACTGCCCATTCCCCTCCCCAAAAGTTTTTTGCACTCGCTACAGTCGAATATTTTGGACTTCATTTGGTTTAACACCAGAGCGAGAATTAGTAAAAAAATCATGCTCCTCCCCGTAGGGATGGGAGGTCTGGGAGTTCCAGATTTCCATCGGTATAGACAAGCCACTTTTTTACAACGCATCATAGACTGGCACTCAAACCAACCTAACAAAGCCTGGGTCCAATTAGAATACGATCTTACTCGTAATCGGACAGCTATGTTGGACCCCAAAAGACAGGATAAGATTTTTACAATTTTCTCCCCAGCCAATACTAGAAACGTTTAAAATTTGGGATAAGATCCTTACAGAATTCCCTAACATTTCATCTAAATATTCGCCCTTAACACCATTAACTCATAATTATGAATTTCAACCTGGTCTGCTGATAATCCCCAAGTTAATAGGTACACCTACCCGATCCCTGCAAATCCATCATCTTGGAAATGAGCACCACTCACCAAGTACAGATGAACTGATCTCTGGTGGTTTTCTTGTTTTTAAGGACTGGCTTTTTTACAGACAATGCCACTCATACATTACTTCTCATTCACAATCTAACAACATGACAAGAACAATGACACCATTTGAATCACTCTGTGATAAACCCACTCCGACTAGACACGCACTTTCAATTATCCACTCAATCCTGTCACAACAACCACAAGGATCTCTCCCCTATTACATCGACAGATGGAATTCGGAACTAGGGACAGACATCTCTCATGCAGAAGCTCTAAGGATTTTTGATAACATCACAAAAACTTCAGCTTCAAGTAGATTTGTAGAACGTAACTTAAAAATTATACAAAGATGGTACCTGACCCCAGAAAGATGCAAAAAGATATATAAACTTAAATCGGCGCGTTGCTGGAGATGCGGGTCCCCAGAGTGTCACATGTCAAACATTTGGTGGCAATGCAACAAACTAACTCCTATATGGACTGAGGTAGCAAAGGAATCCGGTAAAATTTTAGGAATAGAAATGCCCCTTGACCCTCGCTTATGGCTTTTTAACAGCATCCCAAACAAACTCCCCACCCCGTCTAAAAAATTATTATATATACTGAGCAATAGCTTTAAAATTCTGATTGCTAGAAAGTGGAAATCAGAAGATGTACCGTCCCTCAGTCAATGGCACTTTGAGTGCCACCGTACAATATCTTTAGAAGAATACTCTTACATGAAAAATAAAAATCAGGACTCATACGCACAAATGATCGTTATGTGGGAGTCATACATTCAAAATCACTCTTCATAACCATAACTAGATATGCTAGCACAACCTTGCAATAATCAAGCCCCAGATGTTGCTGATTTAATGCTAGATTCATGTTGGAATGTAATGCATGCTGAAAGATATTCATTTTCTGTCTTTGATATTTAAACAATGTAACCATACTTGATTTTATTTTTGTGTCCTCTTCCCCCTTGTTTAAATTGTGCACAAATCTAAAAATGTAATGCAACATAATGCAAATTCCTTAATGCACTTTATTTTCGATGTTATTGTTTTTGACTTCAATAAAAAAAATTGAAAACTAAAAAAAAAAAAAAGCCGCGCACCAAGTACGGTGCAATGAGCAGTGGACTGTTGTTAACTGACAATCATCGATCTCACTGCTCATCGGCTTATTCGCAGCTTTCTTGCTACCCTGTCACTAAGCACCCACACTAAACTATACTGTTTACCCCCCTGGGAAGAAGATATGTTTCTAGTAACGTGTGACGTTACATGATTATATACTGTGATCAATCATTCTAAAGGTATAAAATCAGTGGATTTTTTTCTTAAAAAAAGATTTAAATATGTCAGATTAACATAGATTATTTATCCTAAAAGGCATAACATACATATTAGAGAACAATTATTTCTCATTTGATGGAAAATTCTATCTACAGACCGAGGGTACAGCAATGGGCACAAGGTTTGCACCTAGCTATGCCAATCTGTTTATGGAAGCATGGGAAGATGATTTTTTTGGCTCTGGCAGCTATGGTGCAAACCTTTTGCTCTACAAGAGATACATAGACGATCTCTTAATAATATGGAGAGGCACTGAACAAGGTCTGAAATCTATGTTTGAAAGGATGAACCTTAACACCTGGGGTCTAAAATTCACCTCTAACTATAGTAAAGAAAAGATAGTCTTTTTAGACTTAGAGATAATGATCATGAATAAATAACTTGAAACTAAGACCCACTTTAAAAAGGTTGACAGTAGTAATTATATACATTCAAAAAGCTGCCACTTAGACACCTGGAAACTAAATATCCCTACAGGCCAATACCTCCGTATTAGAAAAAACTGCTCAAGACCCATAGATTTCGAACAACAATCCGAAATCCTAGCAGAAAGATTTCATGCTAGAGGATATAATAAAACTATCACAGATAAAGCCATTGACAGGGCAAAAAACACTGATAGAGAGTCCCTTTTAACTTATAAAGAAAAAGGAAAAGAAAAAGATAACAAATATCTAATTGACATTCCATTTATCACCAACTACCATGCCGATCATAATATAATTAAAGGCATCATAAGAAAACATTGGCACCTTATAAGGGAAGACAATATTTTGGGTAAAACTATTATGGAACAACCAAAATTTGTTTTTAAAAGAGCAACAAATCTAAAAACGATACCAGTTCCCAGTGAACTAAAAAAAACCAAAACAAAATTTGAAGAGACAAAAAGATCTGACAGGTAAAAACATTAGTGGTTTTTTTCCATGTTATACCTGTAAAGCCTGCACACACAGTAAAAAGTTAAAAAATATACAAATAAATAATTCAGACAAATTAATCAATATTAAGGATATACAGGGAGTGCAGAATTATTAGGCAAATGATTATTTTGACCACATCATCCTCTTTATGCATGTTGTCTTACTCCAAGCTGTATAGGCTCGAAAGCCTACTACCAATTAAGCATATTAGGTGATGTGCATCTCTGTAATGAGAAGGGGTGTGGTCTAATGACATCAACACCCTATATCAGGTGTGCATAATTATTAGGCAACTTCCTTTCCTTTGGCAAAATGGGTCAAAAGAAGGACTTGACAGGCTCAGAAAAGTCAAAAATAGTGAGATATCTTGCAGAGGGATGCAGCACTCTTAAAATTGCAAAGCTTCTGAAGCGTGATCATCGAACAATCAAGCGTTTCATTCAAAATAGTCAACAGGGTCGCAAGAAGCGTGTGGAAAACCCAAGGCGCAAAATAACTGCCCATGAACTGAGAAAAGTCAAGCGTGCAGCTGCCAAGATGCCACTTGCCACCAGTTTGGCCATATTTCAGAGCTGCAACATCACTGGAGTGCCCAAAAGCACAAGGTGTGCAATACTCAGAGACATGGCCAAGGTAAGAAAGGCTGAAAGACGACCACCACTGAACAAGACACACAAGCTGAAACGTCAAGACTGGGCCAAGAAATATCTCAAGACTGATTTTTCTAAGGTTTTATGGACTGATGAAATGAGAGTGAGTCTTGATGGGCCAGATGGATGGGCCCGTGGCTGGATTGGTAAAGGGCAGAGAGCTCCAGTCCGACTCAGACGCCAGCAAGGTGGAGGTGGAGTACTGGTTTGGGCTGGTATCATCAAAGATGAGCTTGTGGGGCCTTTTCGGGTTGAGGATGGAGTCAAGCTCAACTCCCAGTCCTACTGCCAGTTTCTGGAAGACACCTTCTTCAAGCAGTGGTACAGGAAGAAGTCTACATCCTTCAAGAAAAACATGATTTTCATGCAGGACAATGCTCCATCACACGCGTCCAAGTACTCCACAGCGTGGCTGGCAAGAAAGGGTATAAAAGAAGAAAATCTAATGACATGGCCTCCTTGTTCACCTGATCTGAACCCCATTGAGAACCTGTGGTCCATCATCAAATGTGAGATTTACAAGGAGGGAAAACAGTACACCTCTCTGAACAGTGTCTGGGAGGCTGTGCTTGCTGCTGCATGCAATGTTGATGGTGAACAGATCAAAACACTGACAGAATCCATGGATGGCAGGCGTTTGAGTGTCCTTGCAAAGAAAGGTGGCTATATTGGTCACTGATTTGTTTTTGTTTTGTTTTTGAATGTCAGAAATGTATATTTGTGAATGTTGAGATGTTATATTGGTTTCACTGGTAAAAATAAATAATTGAAATGGGTATATATTTGTTTTTTGTTAAGTTGCCTAATAATTATGCACAGTAATAGTCACCTGCACACACAGATATCCCCCTAAAATAGCTATAACTAAAAACAAACTAAAAACTACTTCCAAAACTAATCAGCTTTGATATTAATGAGTTTTTTGGGTTCATTGAGAACATGGTTGTTGTTCAATAATAAAATTAATCCTCAAAAATACAACTTGCCTAATAATTCTGCACTCCCTGTAATAAGGTGCACTTATAAAAATGTAATTTATATTCTCAAATGTTCCTGTAATCTCTTCTATTTTGGAGAGACCAAAAGAATGGTCAGAGACAGAATAAGAGAACACCTATGCCAGATAGAACGAGGCTCTGAGGATACACATTTATATAAACATTTTAAATCTGTCCATAAAGGAAACACTAAAGATATTTCCTACTGGGGAATACAAAAGGTGAAAAATAATTGGAGGGGTGGAGATATAGAGAAAAAATTATTAATTAAAGAGGCTGAATTAATTTATAAATATAACACACTATATCCGAATGGGCTTAACTCAGAGATGGATCTGTCACCTTTTCTTTTTGAATGAAGCCACATAATGGACCTCATAAATTATCCTTCCTTACAGTTAAATACATATATAACCAGTAATACATCAATCTTTAATACGATTAGTTCCATACATGAATAATAATTCCTTTATTTGTATTTTTTTTTTTTTTTTATAAATTCTAATGAATGTTTAATCTATATAAAGCTGCCCCATATAAATTTCCATCTTAAAAATCTTGTTGATATCTATGGGCAAAGATGGACAATACAAAATTCCACCTTAAATGAACTCAATCAATGAGAGACCAATCAGAAATAACTGATACCTTTAAATATAACGATACATTAGTCACCAGGATCTTGATAAAGCTCTCTTGAGCGAAACGCGTCGACCTTGTGACTGCTGACCCTAAAATTGTGTGAAATAAATACACAAAGAGACTTTTTAATACCAAGTGGAAACAGTTCTAATACTGTAACAACCCGGGTTGTCTATCATACACTTATTGGAACCTGCTCATTCCTGCGTGCACTTAGCACTAAGTGCAGGATTTGTCTACAATATCCTTATTTCATATGAAGGATCTATTTTATCATCTAAAAGAAGTTGATCGTCTTTTAACACCTCCAGCCAATCCCACCCGAGATACCAAGTTGTGACGTCAGACGCCAAGACACATGCGGCGCTGTTCAGTCACCAGGTGAGAAGGGGAGACGGATGCTGTGAAACGGGTCTAAAGAAAAACAGGTAATCGATCCTATTTGGAAAGCATATGTATGGTAATCTGTCTTACCCGGAGGTAATACTAATTTAAGAAATAACTTTCTCTATCTACCATCGGCTGATACGTTCACAAATATTTGGACTGTCCATTGTCAATTTTAACATAAGCTGGGTATACGGATACCATATTGAACTATCTTATACGTTCAAAGAAACGGACACTTATGCATAAAATTATGTATGGGGCAGCTTATTTAAATACTATTTAGAGTGTCGCAAACACAATCATTGGTTCTATATATGTTTTTATATTTTGAATATTATTTTATGTGATTTTCTTTGAAATTAGGGAGACGTTCCTTTAATCTGATGTTTTTATATTAACCGTTACATTGTTTATATGTATCTCATCATTTTATAAATATATTTCTTTCATGTAATTAACAAGAGTCCATGAGCTAGTGACGTATGGGATATACATTCCTACCAGGAGGGGCAAAGTTTCCCAAACCTTAAAATGCCTATAAATACACCCCTCACCACACCCACAAATCAGTTTTACAAACTTTGCCTCCAAGGGAGGTGGTGAAGTAAGTTTGTGCTAGATTCTACGTTGATATGCGCTCCGCAGCAAGTTGGAGCCCGGTTTTCCTCTCAGCGTGCAGTGAATGTCAGAGGGATGTGAAGAGAGTATTGCCTATTGAATGCAGTGATCTCCTTCTACGGGATCTATTTCATAAGGTTCTCTGTTATCGGTCGTAGAGATTCATCTCTTACCTCCCTTTTCAGATCGACGATATACTCTTATATTTACCATTTCCTCTACTGATTCTCGTTTCAGTACTGGTTTGGCTTTCTACAAACATGTAGATGAGTGTCCTGGGGTAAGTAAGTCTTATTTTCTGTGACACTCCAAGCTATGGTTGGGCACTTTGTTTATAAAGTTCTAAATATATGTATTCAAACATTTATTTGCCTTGACTCAGAATGTTCAACTTTCCTTATTTTCAGACAGTCAGTTTCATATTTGGGATAATGCATTTTAATTTAACATTTTTCTTACCTTAAAATTTGACTTTTTCCCTGTGGGCTGTTAGGCTCGCGGGGGCTGAAAATGCTTCATTTTATTGCGTCATTCTTGGCGCTGACTTTTTTGGCGCAAAAATTCTATTTCCGTTTCCGGCGTCATACGTGTCGCCGGAAGTTGCGTCATTTTTTTGACGTTATTTTGCGCCAAAGATGTCGGCGTTCCGGATGTGGCGTCATTTTTGGCGCCAAAAAGCATTTAGGCGCCAAATAATGTGGGCGTCTTATTTGGCGCGAAAAAATATGGGCGTCGCTTTTGTCTCCACATTATTTAAGTCTCATTTTTTATTGCTTCTGGTTGCTAGAAGCTTGTTCTTTGGCATTTTTTCCCATTCCTGAAACTGTCATTTAAGGAATTTGATCAATTTTGCTTTATATATATGTTGTTTTTTCTCTTACATATTGCAAGATGTCTCACGTTGCATCTGAGTCAGAAGATACTACAGGAAAATCGCTGTCAAGTGCTGAATCTACCAAAGCTAAGTGTATCTGCTGTAAACTTTTGGTAGCTATTCCTCCAGCTGTTGTTTGTATTGATTGTCATGACAAACTTGTTAAAGCAGATAATATTTCCTTTAGTAAAGTACTATTGCCTGTTGCAGTTCCTTCAACATCTAAGGTGCAGAATGTTCCTGATAATATAAGAGATTTTGTTTCTGAATCCAAAAAGAAGGCTATGTCTGTTATTTCTCCTTCTAGTAAACGTAAAAAATCTTTTAAAACTTCTCTCCCTACAGATGAATTTTTAAATGAACATCATCATTCTGATTCTGATGATTCCTCTGGTTCAGAGGATTCTGTCTCAGAGGTTGATGCTGATAAATCTTCATATTTATTTAAAATGGAATTTGTTCGTTCTTTACTTAAAGAAGTATTAATTGCTTTAGAAATAGAGGATTCTGGTCCTCTTGATACTAATTCTAAACGTTTAGATAAGGTATTTAAAGCTCCTGTGGTTATTCCAGAAGTTTTTCCTGTTCCTAATGCTATTTCTGCAGTAATTTCCAAAGAATGGGATAATTTGGGTAATTCATTTACTCCTTCTAAACGTTTTAAGCAATTATATCCTGTGCCGTCTGACAGATTAGAATTTTGGGACAAGATCCCTAAAGTTGATGGGGCTATTTCTACCCTTGCTAAACGTACTACTATTCCTACGTCAGATGGTACTTTGTTTAAGGATCCTCTAGATAGGAAAATTGAATCCTTTCTAAGAAAAGCTTATCTGTGTTCAGGTAATCTTCTTAGACCTGCTATATCTTTGGCTGATGTTGCTGCAGCTTCAACTTTTTGGTTGGAAACTTTAGCACATCAAGTAACACATCGTGATTCTCATGATATTATTATTCTTCTTCAGCATGCTAATAATTTTATCTGTGATACCATTTTTGATATTATCAGAGTTGATGTCAGGTTTATGTCTCTAGCTATTTTAGCTAGAAGAGCTTTATGGCTTAAAACTTGGAATGCTGATATGGCTTCTAAATCAACTTTACTTTCCATTTCTTTCCAGGGTAACAAATTATTTGGTTCTCAGTTGGATTCCATTATTTCAACTGTTACTGGTGGGAAAGGAACTTTTTTACCACAGGATAAAAAATCTAAAGGTAAAAACAGGGCTAATAATCGTTTTCGTTCCTTTCGTTTCAACAAAGAACAAAAGCCTGATCCTTCATCCTCAGGAGCAGTTTCAGTTTGGAGACCATCTCCAGTCTGGAATAAATCCAAGCCAGCTAGAAAGGCAAAGCCTGCTTCTAAGTCCACATGAAGGTGCGGCCCTCATTCCAGCTCAGCTGGTAGGGGGCAGGTTACGTTTTTTCAAGGAAATTTGGGTCAATTCTGTTCACAATCTTTGGATTCAGAGCATTGTTTCAGAAGGGTACAGAATTGGTTTCAAGTTGAGACCTCCTGCAAAGAGATTTTTTCTTTCCCGTGTCCCAGTAAATCCAGTAAAAGCTCAAGCATTTCTGAAATGTGTTTCAGATCTAGAGTTGACTGGAGTAATTATGCCAGTTCCAGTTCCGGAACAGGGGATGGGGTTTTATTCAAATCTCTTCATTGTACCAAAGAAGGAGAATTCTTTCAGACCAGTTCTGGATCTAAAAATATTGAATCGTTATGTAAGGATACCAACGTTCAAGATGGTAACTGTAAGGACTATCTTACCTTTTGTTCAGCAAGGGAATTATATGTCCACAATAGATTTACAGGATGCATATCTGCATATTCCGATTCATCCAGATCATTATCAGTTCCTGAGATTCTCGTTACTGGACAAGCATTACCAATTTGTGGCTCTGCCGTTTGGCCTAGCTACAGCTCCAAGAATTTTTACAAAGGTTCTCGGTGCCCTGCTGTCTGTAATCAGAGAACAGGGTATTGTGGTATTTCCTTATTTGGACGATATCTTGGTACTTGCTCAGTCTTTACATTTAGCAGAATCTCATACGAATCGACTTGTGTTGTTTCTTCAAGATCATGGTTGGAGGATCAATTTACCAAAAAGTTCTTTGATTCCTCAGACAAGGGTAACTTTTCTGGGTTTCCAGATGGATTCAGTGTCCATGACTCTGTCTTTAACAGACAAGAGACGTCTAAAGTTGATTGCAGCTTGTCGAAACCTTCAGTCACAATCATTCCCTTCGGTAGCCTTATGCATGGAAATTCTAGGTCTTATGACTGCTGCATCGGACGCGATCCCCTTTGCTCGTTTTCACATGCGACCTCTTCAGCTCTGTATGCTGAAGCAATGGTGCAAGGATTACACGAAGATATCTCAATTAATATCTTTAAAACCGATTGTTCGACACTCTCTAACATGGTGGACAGATCACCATCGTTTAATTCAGGGGGCTTCTTTTGTGCTTCCGACTTGGACTGTAATTTCAACAGATGCAAGTCTTACAGGTTGGGGAGCTGTGTGGGGATCTCTGACGGCACAAGGAGTTTGGGAATCTCAGGAGGTGAGATTACCGATCAATATTTTGGAACTCCGTGCAATTTTCAGAGCTCTTCAGTTTTGGCCTCTTCTGAAGAGAGAATCGTTCATTTGTTTTCAGACAGACAATGTCACAACTGTGGCATACATCAATCATCAAGGAGGGACTCACAGTCCTCTGGCTATGAAAGAAGTATCTCGAATTTTGGTTTGGGCGGAATCCAGCTCCTGTCTAATCTCTGCGGTTCATATCCCAGGTGTAGACAATTGGGAAGCGGATTATCTCAGTCGCCAAACGTTGCATCCGGGCGAATGGTCTCTTCACCCAGAGGTATTTCTTCAGATTGTTCAAATGTGGGAACTTCCAGAAATAGATCTGATGGCGTCCCATCTAAACAAGAAACTTCCCAGGTATCTGTCCAGATCCCGGGATCCTCAGGCGGAGGCAGTGGATGCATTATCTCTTCCTTGGAAGTATCATCCTGCCTATATCTTTCCGCCTCTAGTTCTTCTTCCAAGAGTAATCTCCAAGATTCTGAAGGAATGCTCGTTTGTTCTGCTGGTAGCTCCGGCATGGCCTCACAGGTTTTGGTATGCGGATCTTGTCCGGATGGCCTCTTGCCAACCGTGGACTCTTCCGTTAAGACCAGACCTTCTGTCACAAGGTCCTTTTTTCCATCAGGATCTGAAATCCTTAAATTTAAAGGTATGGAGATTGAACGCTTGATTCTTGGTCAAAGAGGTTTCTCTGACTCTGATTAATACTATGTTACAGGCTCGTAAATCTGTATCTCGAGAGATATATTATAGAGTCTGGAAGACTTATATTTCTTGGTGTCTTTCTCATCATTTTTCCTGGCATTCTTTTAGAATACCGAGAATTTTACAGTTTCTTCAGGATGGTTTAGATAAGGGTTTGTCCGCAAGTTCTTTGAAAGGACAAATCTCTGCTCTTTCTGTTCTTTTTCACAGAAAGATTGCTATTCTTCCTGATATTCATTGTTTTGTACAAGCTTTGGTTCGTATAAAACCTGTCATTAAGTCAATTTCTCCTCCTTGGAGTTTGAATTTGGTTCTGGGAGCTCTTCAAGCTCCTCCGTTTGAACCTATGCATTCATTGGACATTAAATTACTTTCTTGGAAAGTTTTGTTCCTTTTGGCCATCTCTTCTGCCAGAAGAGTTTCTGAATTATCTGCTCTTTCTTGTGAGTCTCCTTTTCTGATTTTTCATCAGGATAAGGCGGTGTTGCGAACTTCTTTTGAATTTTTACCTAAAGTTGTGAATTCCAACAACATTAGTAGAGAAATTGTGGTTCCTTCATTATGTCCTAATCCTAAGAATTCTAAGGAGAAATCGTTGCATTCTTTGGATGTTGTTAGAGCTTTGAAATATTATGTTGAAGCTACGAAATCTTTTCGTAAGACTTCTAGTCTATTTGTTATCTTTTCCGGTTCTAGAAAAGGCCAGAAAGCTTCTGCCATTTCTTTGGCATCTTGGTTGAAATCTTTAATTCATCTTGCCTATGTTGAGTCGGGTAAAACTCCGCCTCAGAGAATTACAGCTCATTCTACTAGGTCAGTTTCTACTTCCTGGGCGTTTAGGAATGAAGCTTCGGTTGACCAGATCTGCAAAGCAGCAACTTGGTCCTCTTTGCATACTTTTACTAAATTCTACCATTTTGATGTATTTTCTTCTTCTGAAGCAGTTTTTGGTAGAAAAGTACTTCAGGCAGCGGTTTCAGTTTGAATCTTCTGCTTATGTTTTTTGTTAAACTTTATTTTGGGTGTGGATTATTGTCAGCAGGAATTGGCTGTCTTTATTTTATCCCTCCCTCTCTAGTGACTCTTGTGTGGAAAGATCCACATCTTGGGTAGTCATTATCCCATACGTCACTAGCTCATGGACTCTTGCTAATTACATGAAAGAAAACATAATTTATGTAAGAACTTACCTGATAAATTCATTTCTTTCATATTAGCAAGAGTCCATGAGGCCCGCCCTTTTTTTGTGGTGGTTATGATTTTGTATAAAGCACAATTATTCCAATTCCTTATTTTATATGCTTTCGCACTTTTTTTATCACCCCACTTCTTGGCTATTCGTTAAACTGAATTGTGGGTGTGGTGAGGGGTGTATTTATAGGCATTTTGAGGTTTGGGAAACTTTGCCCCTCCTGGTAGGAATGTATATCCCATACGTCACTAGCTCATGGACTCTTGCTAATATGAAAGAAATGAATTTATCAGGTAAGTTCTTACATAAATTATGTTTTTAGGCATTTTGAAGCTTGGGAATCTTTGCCCCTCCTGGTAGGAATGTATATCCCATACGTCACAAGCTCATGGACTCTTGCCAATATGAAAGAAATGAATTTATCAGTTAAGTTCTTACATAAATTATGTTTTTATAAAGATATGACGAGTCCACGGATTTCATCCTTACTTGTGGGATATTAACCTCCTGCTAACAGGAAGTGGCAAAGAGCACCACAGCTGTATATATAGCCCCTCCCTTCCCCTCCACCTCCAGTCATTCTCTTTGCCTGTGTTATACTAGGAAGACATGGTAAAGTGACGTGTTAGTTTTAGTTTCTTCAGTCAAGAAGTTTTTTATTTTAAATGGTACCGGCGTGTACTATTTTCCTCAGGGGGATATGGAAGAAGATTTCTGCCCTGAGGTTGATGATCTTAGCAGTTGTAACTAAGATCCATGCTGGTTCTCACAAGACTTCTGAAGGTAACCATGAGACATCTTCAGTGTGGAGACCGGTTTCATGCTACAAGCAGCATTAAGGTATGTGCAGCCTTTTTTTCTGAGGAGACTTGGTGTATCAGAACTGGCTGGCATTATTTCCCTGTATGGGAATGGGGTAAGCAGTAATCCTAATTAATAAGAGGGGTATTACTGGAGTCCCTGTATTATTTTTATCATTTTTTGACTTTATTGGCAATGTGACATGGGAGACAATGTAAAAACGATGTATTAACGTTTTTTTATTATTGTCATTCAAAACTTTTTTCATGGTTTGAGGGGTTGTTTGCTGTGTGTACATTAACTTTGGTGCAAAACCGCATTCCCATGCGGTTGCGTTTGGGCCTACTCCGGCTTCGACCTTAAGGGGCGGGGCTTATTTTTGTACGCTCAGATGCACATTTCCTTCAGGCTTAGCAGCAGCAAACAGTTACTCTGGTGGCTCCTAGACTGTGTAGCTGGTCTGAAGGGTTGGAGACTCATTTCGAAGTACCCTGGGGGCAGGTAGGCGCCACAGCAGAGCTGTGGCGAGGCGCAGAGGGTATTTTTGTCTATAAAAAGACTAGTTGTTGATATAAGTACTTTAGAGCCTTATTTTCTGCCCTTGCTTCTGAGTGCAGTAATTTTTGGATTAACAAACAATTTTTAGTTAAATTTGGAGATAATTTAACGTCAATTGAGCATTTTGGAAAAATTGTTCACTTTTTCTTTTCTTAAAGGCACAGTTCACGTTTTTTCAAATGTTTATTTTATGCAATAAATAAGTGTTTAAACGACTTTTGTGGTATTACTAGTCTGTTCAACATGTCTGACATTGAGGATTTTCATTGTTCTATGTGTTTAGAAGCTATTGTGCAACCCCCTCTAACATTGTATAACTCTTGTACTGAAAGGGCCTTACAATGTAAAAAGCATATTTTAAATAAAGAAAGTGTGCCTAAGGATGATTCTCAGTCTGAAGAGAATCAGGATATGCCATCCAATTCTCCCCAAGTGTCACAACCTTTCACGCCCACACAAGCGACGCAAAGTACTTCTAGTGTGTCTAATTCCTTTACTCTGCAGGAGATGGCTGCAGTTATGTCAACTACCCTTACAGAGGTATTGTCTAAATTACCAGTGTTGCAGGGTAAATGCAGTAGGTCAGGTATTAATGTAAATACTGAATCCTCTGATGCTTTATTAGCTATTTCCGATGTTCCCTCACAGTGTTCTGAGTTGGGGGTCAGGGAATTACTGTCTGAGGGTGAAATTTCTGATTTAGGGAATGTTTTACCTCAGACAGATTCGGATACTATGTCATTTAAATTTAAGCTTGAACACCTCCACCTGTTACTTAGGGAGGTTTTAGCGACTCTGGATGATTGTGACACTATTGTGATTCCTCCAGAGAAATTGTGTAAAATGGATAAATATTTGGAAGTACCTACTTACACTGATGTTTTTCTGGTTCCCAAGAGAATTTCGGAAATTATTAGAAAGGAATGGGATAGACCAGGTATACCGTTTTCTCCCCCTCCTAATTTGTTTCCCATATCAGATACCATTCGGGACTCATGGCAAACGGTCCCTAAGGTAGAGGGAGCTATATCTACCCTAGCTAAGCGTACTACTATACCCATTGAGGATAGTTGTGCTTTCAAAGACCCTATGGATAAGAAATTAGAGGGTCTACTAAAGAAGTTATTTGTTAATCAGGGGTTTCTTTTACAACCTACGGCTTGCATTGTTCCAGTAACTACTGCAGCAGCTTTTTGGTTTGAGGCCCTAGAAGAGTCTCTTAAGGTTGAGACTCCATTAGATGACATCTTAGATTGAATTAAGGCTCTCAAGCTAGCTAATTCTTTTATTACTGATGCCGCTTTTCAAATTGCTAAACTAGCGGCAAAAAATGCAGAATTTGCTATTTTAGCACGTAGAGCATTGTGGCTCAAATCTTGGTCTGCTGATGTGTCATCAAAACATAAGCTTTTAGCTATTCCCTTTAAAGGTAGACCCTTTTTGGGCCAGAATTGAAGGAAATAATTTCTGATATTACAGGAGGTAAAGGTCATGCCCTACCTCAGGATAAGTCGGTTAAAATGAGGGGTAAACAGAAAAATTTTCATTCCTTTCGGAACTTTAAAGGAGGACCCCCCGCTTCTTCTTCCTCAAAGCAGGAAGGGAATTTTACCCAATCTAAGTCAGTCTGGAGACCTAATCAGAACTGGAATAAGGGTAAACAATCCAAAAAGCCTGCTCCTGCTCCTAAGACAGCATGAAGGGGTGGCCCCCAATCCAGGACTGGATCTAGTAGGGGGCAGACTCTCTTTCTTTGCTCAGGCTTGGACAAGAGATGTTCAGGATCCCTGGGCACTAGAAATAGTGACCCACGATTATCAATTGGAATTCAAGGACTTTCTCTCAAGAGGGAGATTTCATCTTTCAAAGTTATCTGCAAACCAGATAAAAAGAGAGGCGTTCTTACGCTGTGTAAAAGACCTTTCTACTATGGGAGTAATTTGTCCTGTTCCAAGATTGGAACAGGGACAGGGGTTTTACTCAAACCTATTTGTGGTTTCCAAAAAAGAGGGAACGTTCAGACCCATTTTAGATCTCAAGTGTCTAAACAAATTTCTGAGAGTTCCATCATTCAAGATGGAGACAATACGAACAATTTTACCAATGATCCAGGAGGGTCAATATATGACTACCGTGGACTTGAAGGATGCTTACCTTCATATACCTTCATATTGCTATCCACAGGGATCATCATCAGTTTCTAAGGTTTGCCTTTCTGGACAAACATTATCAATTCGTAGCTCTTCCCTTCGGATTAGCCACAGCACCCAGAATCTTCACAAAGGTTCTAGGGTCTCTTTTGGCGGTTCTCAGACCGCGAGGAATAGCGGTGGCGCCTTATCTGGATGACATTCTGATTCAGGCGTCAACATATCATCTGACAAAATCTCACACGGACACAGTGTTGTCTTTTCTGAGAACTCACGGCTGGAAGGTGAACATAGAGAAGAGTTCACTTGTCCCGCAGACAAGGGTTCCTTTCTTGGGAACTCTGATAGACTTGGTAGCCATGAAAATATTTCTGATGGAGGTCAGAAAATCAAAGATTCTAAATACTTGCCGAGCACTTCAGTCCATTCCTCGGCCATCATTGGCTCAGTGTATGGAAGTAATTGGATTAATGGTAGCGGCAATGGACATCATTCCATTTGCTCGCTTTCATTTCAGGCCACTGCAACTGTGCATGCTCGGACAGTGGAATGGGGATTATGCGGATTTATCTCCTCAGATAAATCTGGATCAAGAGACCAGATCATCTGTCCCAAGGGACTTGTTTCCGGAGACCCTCATGGGTGATAGTGACAACAGATACCAGCCTTCTGGGATGGGGTGCAGTTTGGAACTCCCTGAAGGCTCAGGGTGTTTGAACTCAAGTGGAGTCTCTTCTTCCAATCAATATTCTGGAACTGAGAGCAATATTCAATGCGCTTCAGGCATTGCCTCAGTTGGCTTCGGCCAAATTCATCAGATTCCAGTCGGACAACATCACGACTGTGGCATATGTCAATCATCAGGAGGGAACAAGGAGTTCCTTAGCGATGATAGAGGTATCCAAGATAATCAGTTGGGCAGAGGCCCACTCTTGTCATCTGTCAGCGATCTACATCCCAGGAGTAGAGAACTGGGAAGCAGATTTTCTAAGTCGACAGACTTTTCATCCGGGGGAGTGGGAACTTCATCCGGAGGTATTTGCCTCATTTATTCTCAGATGGGGCAGACCGGAATTGGATTTGATGGCATCCCGACAGAATGCCAAGCTTCAAAGATATGGATCCCGGTCAAGGGATCCTCAGGCCGAACTGATAGATGCCTTGGCAGTGCCTTGGTTGTTCAGCCTAGCTTATGTGTTTCCGCCGTTTCCTCTCCTCCCACGCGTGATTGCTCGAATCAAACAGGAGAGAGCTTCAGTGATCCTGATAGCGCCTGCGTGGCCACGCAGGACTTGGTATGCGGATCTAGTGGACATGTCCTCTCTGCCACCATGGAAACTTCCATTGAGACAGGACCTTCTCATTCAAGGTCCTTTCCAACATCCAAATCTAATTTCTCTGCAGCTGACTGCGTGGAGATTGAACGCTTGATTTTATCAAAGCGAGGATTCTCTGATTCGGTTATCAATACTTTGATACAGGCTAGAAAGCCTGTTACTAGAAAAATCTATCATAAGATATGGCATAAATATCTTTATTGGTGTGAATCCAGGGGTTACTCATGGAGTAAAGTTAGGATTCCTAGGATTTTGTCTTTTCTCCAAGAAGGATTGGAGAAAGGGTTATCAGAGAGTTCCTTAAAGAGCCAAATTTCAGCTTTGTCAATTCTGTTTCACAGACGTTTGGCAAATGTACCAGATGTTCAGTCTTTTTGTCAGGCTCTATCTAGGATTAAGCCTGTATTTAGACCTATTACTCCTCCTTGGAGTTTGAATTTAGTTCTTCGAGTTCTTCAAGGTGTTCCGTTTGAACCTATGCATTCCATAGATATTAAACTGTTATCTTGGAAAGTTCTGTTTTTGGTTGCTATTTCTTCTGCTCGAAGAGTTTCTGAGCTTTCAGCATTACAGTGTGATTAGCCTTATCTCATATTTCATTCTGATAAGGTGGTTTTACGTACCAAACCTGGTTTTCTTCCTAAGGTTGTTTCAAATAAGAATATTAATCAGGAAATTGTTGTTCCTTCCTTGTGTCCTAATCCTTCTTATAAGAAGGTGCGTATTTTACATAACTTGGACGTGGTCCGTGCCTTAAAGTTTTACTCACAGGCAACTAAGGATTTTCGTCAATCATCTTCATTATTCATTGTTTATTCTGGAAAGTGTAGGGGTCAGAAAGCTACGGCTACCTCTCTTTCTTTTTGGCTGAGAAGTATCATCCGCCTGGCATACGAGACTGCTGGACAGCAGCCTCCTGAAAGAATTACGGCTCATTGTACTAGGGCTGTTGAACAGATTTGTAAGGCTGCGACTTGGTCGTCCCTTCACACTTTTTCCAAATTTTACAAATTTGATACTTTTGCTTCTTCTGAGGCTATCTTTGGGAGAAATGTTCTTCAAGCAGTGGTGCCTTTCGTTTAGGTTCCTGTCTTGTCCCTCCCTTTCATCCGTGTCCTATTGCTTTGGTATTGGTTTCCCACAAGTAAGGATGAAATCCGTGGACTCGTCATATCTTTGTAAAAGAAAACTAAATTTATGCTTACCTGATAAATTACTTTCTTTTACGATATGACGAGTCCACAGCCCACCCTGTTCTTTTTAAAACAGTTTTTCTTTATATTTTTTAAACTTCAGTCACCTCTGCACCTTTTTAGCCTTTCCTTTTCTCTTCCTATAACCTTCGGCCGAATGACTGGAGGTGAAGGGGAAGGGAGGGGCTATATATACAGCTCTGCTGTGGTGCTCTTTGCCACCTCCTGTTAGCGGGAGGTTAATATCCCACAAGTAAGGATGAAATCCGTGGACTCGTCATATCATAAAAGAAAGCAATTTATCAGGTAAGCATAAATTTCGTTTTTTAATCAAAACAGCTGCTTTGTAAACTTTGATAAATAAAAGTGCCCCTGTTTTTAATAGTTTTTTTAAATAACGGGCTTTCTCTCATCAAAGTTTATCTTCACTATGGCCTCTATTTATCAAGCTATCTAATTTCTGGCATTCGCCGGCACCAATACGCTCGCCTAAGCTCGCCTAACATCACCGCAGCGGACCTGAATACGTTTGCCAAATTTATCAAGAAAGCTGTCAAAAAGCCGCGCACCATCAGCTAATAGAATATGCCACTCACAAAAATATTCCGTTCCTGGTTCTGTCAACTGACGCGGAATAAGCTTTTGACCGCGTTAGTTGGCAGTTCCTGAAAGCAGTACTTCAGAAGATGGGCATAGGACGGGAATTCTCAGACCTTGTATTTGCCATGTACACTACCCCCACTGCTAGAGTTCATGTAAATGGGTCCCTCTCAGCTCCTTTTAGTATCACAAATGGTCCAGGCAGGGCTGCCCCCTTTCCCCACTCTTATTCGCATGTGCAATAGAAACCCTCGCACAAAAGATCCACAACCACCCGTTTATAACAGGTATACAAGTACAAAAGTCACATCAAAAAGTCATGCTGTACGCAGACGATATACTATTTTGCATAACAAACCCTGTAACTACTATTCCTCACATTATCAACCAATTAGACGATTTCGGTAAAGCCTCCAAATTTTAGTCAATAAAAGTAAATCGGAAATCATGAATATTACTGTCCCACAATTTGACATACACTTAGTCCAGCAGATATGCCCGTTTCGCTGGCAACACACCTCACTTAAATATTTGGGTGTTCATCTCACCCCCTCACCAGAACAGCTTTTCCAATCAAACCACAAACCTTTACTCAAACAGATAATTACAGACCTCTCCTCATGGAAGAGAAAAAATACTTCCTGGTTAGGAAGGATCAATATAATCAAAATGAATATTCTCCCAAGAATCCTCTATCTTTTTCAAACACTGCCCATTCCCCTCCCCAAAAGTTTTTTGCACTCGCTACAGTCGAATATTTTGGACTTCATTTGGTTTAACACCAGAGCGAGAATTAGTAAAAAAATCATGCTCCTCCCCGTAGGGATGGGAGGTCTGGGAGTTCCAGATTTCCATCGGTATAGACAAGCCACTTTTTTACAACGCATCATAGACTGGCACTCAAACCAACCTAACAAAGCCTGGGTCCAATTAGAATACGATCTTACTCGTAATCGGACAGCTATGTTGGACCCCAAAAGACAGGATAAGATTTTTACAATTTTCTCCCCAGCCAATACTAGAAACGTTTAAAATTTGGGATAAGATCCTTACAGAATTCCCTAACATTTCATCTAAATATTCGCCCTTAACACCATTAACTCATAATTATGAATTTCAACCTGGTCTGCTGATAATCCCCAAGTTAATAGGTACACCTACCCGATCCCTGCAAATCCATCATCTTGGAAATGAGCACCACTCACCAAGTACAGATGAACTGATCTCTGGTGGTTTTCTTGTTTTTAAGGACTGGCTTTTTTACAGACAATGCCACTCATACATTACTTCTCATTCACAATCTAACAACATGACAAGAACAATGACACCATTTGAATCACTCTGTGATAAACCCACTCCGACTAGACACGCACTTTCAATTATCCACTCAATCCTGTCACAACAACCACAAGGATCTCTCCCCTATTACATCGACAGATGGAATTCGGAACTAGGGACAGACATCTCTCATGCAGAAGCTCTAAGGATTTTTGATAACATCACAAAAACTTCAGCTTCAAGTAGATTTGTAGAACGTAACTTAAAAATTATACAAAGATGGTACCTGACCCCAGAAAGATGCAAAAAGATATATAAACTTAAATCGGCGCGTTGCTGGAGATGCGGGTCCCCAGAGTGTCACATGTCAAACATTTGGTGGCAATGCAACAAACTAACTCCTATATGGACTGAGGTAGCAAAGGAATCCGGTAAAATTTTAGGAATAGAAATGCCCCTTGACCCTCGCTTATGGCTTTTTAACAGCATCCCAAACAAACTCCCCACCCCGTCTAAAAAATTATTATATATACTGAGCAATAGCTTTAAAATTCTGATTGCTAGAAAGTGGAAATCAGAAGATGTACCGTCCCTCAGTCAATGGCACTTTGAGTGCCACCGTACAATATCTTTAGAAGAATACTCTTACATGAAAAATAAAAATCAGGACTCATACGCACAAATGATCGTTATGTGGGAGTCATACATTCAAAATCACTCTTCATAACCATAACTAGATATGCTAGCACAACCTTGCAATAATCAAGCCCCAGATGTTGCTGATTTAATGCTAGATTCATGTTGGAATGTAATGCATGCTGAAAGATATTCATTTTCTGTCTTTGATATTTAAACAATGTAACCATACTTGATTTTATTTTTGTGTCCTCTTCCCCCTTGTTTAAATTGTGCACAAATCTAAAAATGTAATGCAACATAATGCAAATTCCTTAATGCACTTTATTTTCGATGTTATTGTTTTTGACTTCAATAAAAAAAATTGAAAACTAAAAAAAAAAAAAAAGCCGCGCACCAAGTACGGTGCAATGAGCAGTGGACTGTTGTTAACTGACAATCATCGATCTCACTGCTCATCGGCTTATTCGCAGCTTTCTTGCTACCCTGTCACTAAGCACCCACACTAAACTATACTGTTTACCCCCCTGGGAAGAAGATATGTTTCTAGTAACGTGTGACGTTACATGATTATATACTGTGATCAATCATTCTAAAGGTATAAAATCAGTGGATTTTTTTCTTAAAAAAAGATTTAAATATGTCAGATTAACATAGATTATTTATCCTAAAAGGCATAACATACATATTAGAGAACAATTATTTCTCATTTGATGGAAAATTCTATCTACAGACCGAGGGTACAGCAATGGGCACAAGGTTTGCACCTAGCTATGCCAATCTGTTTATGGAAGCATGGGAAGATGATTTTTTTGGCTCTGGCAGCTATGGTGCAAACCTTTTGCTCTACAAGAGATACATAGACGATCTCTTAATAATATGGAGAGGCACTGAACAAGGTCTGAAATCTATGTTTGAAAGGATGAACCTTAACACCTGGGGTCTAAAATTCACCTCTAACTATAGTAAAGAAAAGATAGTCTTTTTAGACTTAGAGATAATGATCATGAATAAATAACTTGAAACTAAGACCCACTTTAAAAAGGTTGACAGTAGTAATTATATACATTCAAAAAGCTGCCACTTAGACACCTGGAAACTAAATATCCCTACAGGCCAATACCTCCGTATTAGAAAAAACTGCTCAAGACCCATAGATTTCGAACAACAATCCGAAATCCTAGCAGAAAGATTTCATGCTAGAGGATATAATAAAACTATCACAGATAAAGCCATTGACAGGGCAAAAAACACTGATAGAGAGTCCCTTTTAACTTATAAAGAAAAAGGAAAAGAAAAAGATAACAAATATCTAATTGACATTCCATTTATCACCAACTACCATGCCGATCATAATATAATTAAAGGCATCATAAGAAAACATTGGCACCTTATAAGGGAAGACAATATTTTGGGTAAAACTATTATGGAACAACCAAAATTTGTTTTTAAAAGAGCAACAAATCTAAAAACGATACCAGTTCCCAGTGAACTAAAAAAACCAAAACAAAATTTGAAGAGACAAAAAGATCTGACAGGTAAAAACATTAGTGGTTTTTTTCCATGTTATACCTGTAAAGCCTGCACACACAGTAAAAAGTTAAAAAATATACAAATAAATAATTCAGACAAATTAATCAATATTAAGGATATACAGGGAGTGCAGAATTATTAGGCAAATGATTATTTTGACCACATCATCCTCTTTATGCATGTTGTCTTACTCCAAGCTGTATAGGCTCGAAAGCCTACTACCAATTAAGCATATTAGGTGATGTGCATCTCTGTAATGAGAAGGGGTGTGGTCTAATGACATCAACACCCTATATCAGGTGTGCATAATTATTAGGCAACTTCCTTTCCTTTGGCAAAATGGGTCAAAAGAAGGACTTGACAGGCTCAGAAAAGTCAAAAATAGTGAGATATCTTGCAGAGGGATGCAGCACTCTTAAAATTGCAAAGCTTCTGAAGCGTGATCATCGAACAATCAAGCGTTTCATTCAAAATAGTCAACAGGGTCGCAAGAAGCGTGTGGAAAACCCAAGGCGCAAAATAACTGCCCATGAACTGAGAAAAGTCAAGCGTGCAGCTGCCAAGATGCCACTTGCCACCAGTTTGGCCATATTTCAGAGCTGCAACATCACTGGAGTGCCCAAAAGCACAAGGTGTGCAATACTCAGAGACATGGCCAAGGTAAGAAAGGCTGAAAGACGACCACCACTGAACAAGACACACAAGCTGAAACGTCAAGACTGGGCCAAGAAATATCTCAAGACTGATTTTTCTAAGGTTTTATGGACTGATGAAATGAGAGTGAGTCTTGATGGGCCAGATGGATGGGCCCGTGGCTGGATTGGTAAAGGGCAGAGAGCTCCAGTCCGACTCAGACGCCAGCAAGGTGGAGGTGGAGTACTGGTTTGGGCTGGTATCATCAAAGATGAGCTTGTGGGGCCTTTTCGGGTTGAGGATGGAGTCAAGCTCAACTCCCAGTCCTACTGCCAGTTTCTGGAAGACACCTTCTTCAAGCAGTGGTACAGGAAGAAGTCTACATCCTTCAAGAAAAACATGATTTTCATGCAGGACAATGCTCCATCACACGTGTCCAAGTACTCCACAGCGTGGCTGGCAAGAAAGGGTATAAAAGAAGAAAATCTAATGACATGGCCTCCTTGTTCACCTGATCTGAACCCCATTGAGAACCTGTGGTCCATCATCAAATGTGAGATTTACAAGGAGGGAAAACAGTACACCTCTCTGAACAGTGTCTGGGAGGCTGTGCTTGCTGCTGCATGCAATGTTGATGGTGAACAGATCAAAACACTGACAGAATCCATGGATGGCAGGCGTTTGAGTGTCCTTGCAAAGAAAGGTGGCTATATTGGTCACTGATTTGTTTTTGTTTTGTTTTTGAATGTCAGAAATGTATATTTGTGAATGTTGAGATGTTATATTGGTTTCACTGGTAAAAATAAATAATTGAAATGGGTATATATTTGTTTTTTGTTAAGTTGCCTAATAATTATGCACAGTAATAGTCACCTGCACACACAGATATCCCCCTAAAATAGCTATAACTAAAAACAAACTAAAAACTACTTCCAAAACTATTCAGCTTTGATATTAATGAGTTTTTTGGGTTCATTGAGAACATGGTTGTTGTTCAATAATAAAATTAATCCTCAAAAATACAACTTGCCTAATAATTCTGCACTCCCTGTAATAAGGTGCACTTATAAAAATGTAATTTATATTCTCAAATGTTCCTGTAATCTCTTCTATTTTGGAGAGACCAAAAGAATGGTCAGAGACAGAATAAGAGAACACCTATGCCAGATAGAACGAGGCTCTGAGGATACACATTTATATAAACATTTTAAATCTGTCCATAAAGGAAACACTAAAGATATTTCCTACTGGGGAATACAAAAGGTGAAAAATAATTGGAGGGGTGGAGATATAGAGAAAAAATTATTAATTAAAGAGGCTGAATTAATTTATAAATATAACACACTATATCCGAATGGGCTTAACTCAGAGATGGATCTGTCACCTTTTCTTTTTGAATGAAGCCACATAATGGACCTCATAAATTATCCTTCCTTACAGTTAAATACATATATAACCAGTAATACATCAATCTTTAATACGATTAGTTCCATACATGAATAATAATTCCTTTATTTGTATTTTTTATTTTTTTTTATAAATTCTAATGAATGTTTAATCTATATAAAGCTGCCCCATATAAATTTCCATCTTAAAAATCTTGTTGATATCTATGGGCAAAGATGGACAATACAAAATTCCACCTTAAATGAACTCAATCAATGAGAGACCAATCAGAAATAACTGATACCTTTAAATATAACGATACAACAGTCACCAGGATCTTGATAAAGCTCTCTTGAGCGAAACGCGTCGACCTTGTGACTGCTGACCCTAAAATTGTGTGAAATAAATACACAAAGAGACTTTTTAATACCAAGTGGAAACAGTTCTAATACTGTAACAACCCGGGTTGTCTATCATACACTTATTGGAACCTCCTCATTCCTGCGTGCACTTAGCACTAAGTGCAGGATTTGTCTACAATATCCTTATTTCATATGAAGGATCTATTTTATCATCTAAAAGAAGTTGATCGTCTTTTAACACCTCCAGCCAATCCCACCCGAGATACCAAGTTGTGACGTCAGACGCCAAGACACATGCGGCGCTGTTCAGTCACCAGGTGAGAAGGGGAGACGGATGCTGTGAAACGGGTCTAAAGAAAAACAGGTAATCGATCCTATTTGGAAAGCATATGTATGGTAATCTGTCTTACCCGGAGGTAATACTAATTTAAGAAATAACTTTCTCTATCTACCATCGGCTGATACGTTCACAAATATTTGGACTGTCCATTGTCAATTTTAACATAAGCTGGGTATACGGATACCATATTGAACTATCTTATACGTTCAAAGAAACGGACACTTATGCATAAAATTATGTATGGGGCAGCTTATTTAAATACTATTTAGAGTGTCGCAAACACAATCATTGGTTCTATATATGTTTTTATATTTTGAATATTATTTTATGTGATTTTCTTTGAAATTAGGGAGACGTTCCTTTAATCTGATGTTTTTATATTAACCGTTACATTGTTTATATGTATCTCATCATTTTATAAATATATTTTCTTACCAACAGTGGTTATATAATTTTCTTTTCTTTACAATTTACAATAGTGTTAGATAACATTATTTTTTATACAGACACGAACACTATATAATTTTTGGTATATGTGGAAAACTTTCTAATCCACCCTATAAGATCTCACATCGTATTTTATTACACAGAAATAAATCTCACACAGTTAGAAAATTCTTTACCATACTCTTAAAATATACCTTTAGCTACTCGTAGCACACCTACCACTCCTAATCACATATTATATATATTAACCCCTATCCTGCCCCCCACACTGCCGCCACTATAATAAAGTTATTAAACCCTAAACCTAAGTCTAACCCTAACCCCCCTAACTTAAATATAATTTAAATAAATCTAAATAAATATTCCTATTTAAAACTAAATACTTACATGTAAAATAAACCCTAAGATAGCTACAATATAATTAATAATTACATTGTAGCTATTTTAGGATTTATTTTTATTTTACAGGCAACTTTGTATTTATTTTAACTAGGTACAATAGTTATTAAATAGTTATTAACTATTTAATAACTACCTAGCTAAAATAAATACAAAATGACCTGTAAAATAAATACTAACCTAAGTTACAATTACACCTAACACTACACTATCATTAAAATAATTACATAAATTAACTACAATTAAATAAAACTAATTACAATTAAATAAAATTAACTAAAGTACAAAAAAACACTAAATTACAGAAAATAAAAAAATACAAGAATTTTAAACTAATTACACCTAATCTAAGCCCCCTAATAAAATAAAAAAGCCCCCCAAATTAATAAAATTCCCTACCCTACACTAAATTACAAAAAAACCTTAAAAAGGCCTTTTGTGGGATATTGCCCCAAAGTAATCAGCTCTTTTACCTGGAAAAAAAGAAATACAACCCCCCCAACATTAAAACCCACCACCCACACACCCAACCCTACTCTAAAACCCACCAAAACCCCCCTTAAAAAAACCTAACACTACCCCCTTGAAGATCTCCCTACCTTGAGTCGTCTTCACCCAGCCAGGCACAATTGGACCTCCAGACCGGCAGAAGTCTTCATCCTATCCGGGCAGAAGGCTTCATCCAGGCGGCATCTTCTATCTTCTTCCATCCGGAGCGGAGCGGGTCCATCTTCAATCCAGCCGATGCGGAGCCATCCTCTTCCATCGACGTCCTATCACTGAATGAAGGTTCCATTAAATGACGTCATCCAAGATGGCGTCCCTTGAATTCCGATTGGCTGATAGGATTCTATCAGCCAATCGGAATTAAGGTAGGAAAAATCCTATTGGCTGATGCAATCAGCTAATAGGATTGGGCTTGCATTCTATTGGCTGATTGGAACAGCCAATAGAATGTGAGCTCAATCCTAATAGGATTTTCCCTACCTTAATTCTGATTGGCTTATAGAATCCTATCAACCTATCCGATTGAAAACCAGGTACGCTGGGCCGGAATAGTGGCGAGCGTACCTGGTAGGATCTTGATAACTTCCAAAAGTAGTCAGATTGTGCCAAACTTGCGTTCGGAACATCTGGAGTGATGTAACCATTGATCTGTGTCGGACTGAGTCCGCCGGATCGTATGTTACGTCACTATATTCTACTTTTGCCGGTCTGTAGGGCTTGATAACTACGGCAAATCAGGCTCGCCACAAATACGCTGTGGAATTCCAGCATATTTGCGGTTGACAGCTTGATAAATAGAGGCCTATGTCTCCAGCTGTAGTATGCAACAGTTGTCATGATAAGCTTTTGCATGCAGAAAAGGTTTCTATTAGTGCTAGTACAGTATCTGTTGTTCCTTCAACATCTGTCAGGGAATTCACTATTACAAACCTGTCCCTTTAATTCTGACTCCTCTTCCCCTATTTAAGGCCCCTCCTCTCTATGCTCCTTGCTTGGTAATTTTGAATTGTTACTCTATGTGACTCCTCTCTAAAAGATACCTAGCCCATTCCTCTACCTGAGGGGTTTACCTTATTGCTGCTGTGAAGCTCGACAGTCTACCTTACTCATCTGATACTTTGAGCCGGTCTGCCTTCTCTGCCACTTGCGGTACCATAGGAACCTTAGGATCAGCTCTCAGTTTCCCTGCCTGTTACACCGGGTGCCTGTGACGTCACACCCAGCATCTCAGCGTCTCTGCAGCGTGTGTACCGCGCTGTGTCCCTCCAGCAAACAGTAATTCAGTAACCAGTAACGCTTCCATCTGGCTCTCACTCTGCCTTCTAATTAACCAACAGGATTTGGTCTGTATATTTACTTGCTTACCTGGGATATCTTTGTCTCTCAATTAATCAAACTAATTACCGCTGTTTCATTGACTGTTATTAACACCATACTGCTGGATAAGCTTTAACTGCCTTTAGTACTGCTTACTCTCCTTGAACTGCTGCTTGCATTATAATATTTACTGTGAACTTATTTAAGTGACTATTTTTGACTACTACTAACCTATGCTTGCAAATGCAACATCTATCAGCATACCCTAACATATCATTGTGTCTGCATAACTTAACTGCTTAAGTACTGTATTCCTGAAAAGTATCTCCTGCATCAATTCTGGATTTTGATTCATTTGCAATTTCTCATATTACTTAACCCTGGATTTGCTTGTATCCTGTAATGCCATATTTCTCATGCATCTCTAACCATTACTAATCTACCACACCTGTTCAAATTCATTTTGGGATTACTTCATCTGCCTTGTAACACTATTACATTTCATACATCAGTCTCTCTGACTTCATCTCTCACCATTCACCTACTCTATATTTGTGTCTGCTATATTTAATCTATCTTCACTAGCTATCTGGTAGATTATATGTCTATCTTATTTGTAGATACTACTATGTGTTGAAATACATATATCCTGTATCCTGGTTGCGTGACAGCTCCGTTATCACTCTGTACCCTGCAGTAGTGACCCTCAGTTCAATGAGCATAACTGGATTCCTGTAAGTTAAATCTGTGTGAATCCAAGGTTTGGTGTGAGGCTGAGTGGTCCTGCTATAGTGGATACTAGGTACCAGAACATATTTTCCATCTGTTCTATCATAAAACACTACAGAACATTACAACATCTAAAGTACATGATATCCCTGTTTATATGAAAAATTATATTGCTGATGCGATACAGAAGGCTATGGCTGCTATACCACCTTCAAATAAATGTAAAAGGTCTTTTAAAACTTCTCATAATAATGCTGAAATTTGTAATGACTGGCAACATACTGATATATCCTCTGATGAGGATCTCTCTGATTCAGAAGATCCTACTTCAGACATTGACACTGATAAATCATCCTTATCTTTTTAAGATTTAGTATATTCGTTCTTTGTTAAAAGAAGTGTTGATAACTTTGGATATTGAGGAGTCTGTTCCTCTTGATAATAAATCCAGTAAACGTTTAAATTCTGTCTATAAACCTCCTGTGACTACTCCTGAGGTTTTCCTGTTCCTGATGCTATTTCTGATGTGATTGCTAAGGAATGGTCTAAGCCTGGTACTTCTTTTGTTCCTTCTTCAAGGTTTAAAAAGTTGTATCCTTTTCCAGTGACTAGATTAGAGTTTTGTGAAAAAGTCCCTAAGGTTGATGGGGCTATTTCTACTCTTGCTAAATGTACTACTATTCCTATGGAAGATAGTACTTCTTTTAAGGATCCTTTAGATAGGAAGATTGAATCTTATCTTAGCCAGAATGCAAATAAGCTTTCCTATATTCTCAGACCTGCCATTTCTATGGCTGATGTTGCAGCTGCATCAACGTTTTGGTTGGATAACTTAGCACAATGGGAAAATGACTCTGATTTGCATAGCATTGTTCGTTAGCTTCAACATGCTAATCATTTTATCTGTGATGCTATTTTTGATATCATTAAGATTAATGTTAAATCTATGTCTTTGACTATTTTAGCTAGAAGAGCTTTATGGCTCAAATCATGGAATTCTGACATGGTATCTAAATCTAGGTTACTATCTCTATCATTCCAGGGTAATAATTTGTTTGGCTCCCAGTTGGATTCTATTATTTCCACTATTACTGGAGGGAAGGGAGTTTTTTTGCCTCAAGATAAAGTCTAAGGGCAAATCTAAAGCTTCTAATCGGTTTCATTCCTTTCGTCAGAATAGAGAACAGAAAACCCCTCCTTCCCCTAAGGACTCTGGCTACAATTGGAAGCCATCCTCAAATTGGAATAAATCCAAGCATTATAAGAAACCAAAGCCAGCCCCCAAGACTGCATGAAGGTGCGGCCCTCAATCCAGTTCTGCTGGTGGGGGGCAGATTGAAGTTATTTCAAGACATTTGGGCAGGTTCCTTTCAGAATCATTGGATTCAGAATATTGTCTCTCAGGGGTATCAAATAGGTTTCAGAATAAGACCTCCTGTGAGAAGATTTTTTCTCTCTCACATCCCAACAAATCCTATGAAAGCTTAGGCCTTTCTGAAGTGTGTTTTATCACAGTTGATATACTTAAAGGGCCATAATACCCAAATGTTTAAACACTTGAAAGTGATGCAGTATAGCTGTAAAAAGCTGACTAGAAAATATCACCTGAACATCTCTATGTAAAAAAGAAAGATATTTTACCTCAAAAGTTCCTCAGTAGCCACATCCCATTGTAAAGGATTTCTAAGAAGCATTTTAGTATGTCTGTCCTGGGACAGCTAAGGGGATGAGCCTTGTGCACTCTCATATTATTTCCCTATTCAGCTTACTATGAAATCTCATGAGAGTTAAGTGAAATCTCATGAGATCACAGTAAAAGAGTTCATGACCTCAGCACTGCTGATGCTGATTGGCTGCTGTTCATTTCTTCATTTTTTTTTTTTTACCTGCAGCTGGGAGTAGCTGAGTATAACTTTTTACACAGAACTTACTCTGCTGAGCTGTGGAGATTGTGAGGTAAAATATCTTCCTTTTTTACATAGAGATGCTCAGGTGATATTTTCCTGTTAGCTTTTTACAGCTATACTGCTTTCAAGTGATTTAGCATATGAGTATTATGTCCCTTTAAATCCCAACATTCAACTCTCTCTGTCCTGGTGGTTGGACCATCATCGGATTATTCAAGGGGCCTCTTTTTTTCGTCCTTCCTGGACTGTGATTTCAACAGATGCAAGTCTCACAGGTTGGGGAGCTGTCTGGGGTTCTCTGACAGCATAAGGAGTTTGGAATCCTCAAGAGGCGAGGTTACCAATCAATATTTTAGAACTCTGTGCTATTTTCAGGGCTCTTCAGGCTTGGCCTCTATTAAAGAGAGAATCATTCATTCGTTTTCAGACAGACAATATCACTGTGGCATATGTCAGTCACCAAGGGGGACTCACAGTCCTTTAGCGATAAAATAAGTATCTCAAATACTTTCTTGGGCAGAATCCAACTCCTGTCTAATTTCTGCCATACATATCCCAGGTGTAGAAAATTGGGAAGCGGATTATCTCAGTCGTCTTTACATCCAGGGGAGTGGTCTCTCCATCCAGATGTATTTTGTCAGATTATACAGATGTGGGGTCTCCCCGAAATAGAACTGATGGCTTCCCATCTAAACAAGAAGCTTCCCAGGTACATTTCCAGGTCCAGGGATACGCATGCGGAGATGGTGGATGCTTTAGCAGTTCCTTGGTTTTACCAACCTGCTTACATTTTTCCACCTCTAGTTCTTCTTCCAAGGGTGATCTCCAAGATAATATTGGAACAATTGCATGCATTTCTGATAGCACCAGCATGACCTCACAGGTTTTGGTATGCGGATCTTGTCTTGATGTCCAGTTGCCAACTACAACCTTCTGTCTCAAGGGCCGTATTTCCATCAGGATCTCAAATCGCTAAATTTGAAGATATGGAAATTGAACGCTTAGTACTTAATCACTGAGTCAGAGAAACCTCTATGACTAATACTATGCTACAGGCTTGTAAGTCTGTTTCAAGGAAGATTTATTATCGAGTTTGGAAAACCTATATTTCATGGTGTTTTTCTCATAAATTTTATTGGCATTGTTTTAGGATTCCTAGAATTTTACAGTTTCTTCAGGATGGTTTGGATAAAGGTTTGTCTGCAAGTTCCTTGAAGGGACAAATATCTGCTCTTTCCGTTTTATTTTATAGAAAGATTGCTAAATTTCCTGATATTCACTGTTTTGTTCAGGCTTTGGTTCGTATCAAGCCTGTTGTTAAATCAATCTCTCCTCCTTGGAGTCTTAATTTGATTTTGAAGGCTTTGCAGGTTCCTCCTTTTGAGCCTATGCATTCTTTTGGATATTAAACTACTTTTATGGAAAGTGTTGTTTTTTTTGGCTATCTCTTCAGCTAGAAGAGTTTCTGAATTGTTTGCTCTCTCTTGTGAGTCTCCTTTTCTAATTTTCCATCAGGATAAGGCTGTTTTGCAGACTTTGTTTAAATTTCTTCCTAAGGTTGTGAATTCTAACAACATTATTAGGGAAACTGTTGTTCCTTCCTTGTGTCCTAATCCTAAGAATACTCTTGAAAGATCTTTACATTCTTTGGATGTTGTAAAAGCTTTGAAATATTAAGTTGAAGTTACTAAAGATTTCAAGAAGTCTTCTAGTCTATTTGTTGTTTTTTCTGGTTCTAGGAAAGGTCAGAAAGCCTCTGCCATTTCTTTGGCGTCTTGGTTAAAGCTTTTGATTCACAAGGCTTATTTGGAGGCGGGACAGTCTCCGCCTCAGAGAATTGCAGCTTATTCTACTAGATCAGTCGCCACTTCTTGGGCTTTTAAGAATGAAACTTTGGTTGATCAGATTTGCAAAGCAGCAACTTGGTCTTCTTTGCATACATTTACTAAATTTTGCCATTTTGATGTATTTGCTTCTTCTGAAGCAGTCTTTGGTAGAAAAGTTCTTCAGGCAGCTGTTTCAGTTTGATTCTTCTGCTTATGATTTAAGTTTTTTCTTGAAATTTATGAGAAAGACTTATTTTTTTGTTGATTAAATTTTTTCAGTGGAAATAGCTGTTTTTGTTTTATCTCTCCCTTTCTAGTGACTCTTCTGTGGTCACCCACATCTTGGGTATTTCTATGCCATACGTCACTAGCTCATGGACTCTTGCCAATATGAAAGAAATTAATCAGTTAAGTTCTTATATAAATTATGTTTTTATGCAAATTACTCTTGGGTCTCTCTAAAAGTAAAAAGAAACCAGACGTGGACCCCTTGCACATATGCCCTAGAGAGATGCAACTGCACCTCACTGATGAGGCTCAAGGGAGGCCGAAACGTACATCTGGGGTTTGTTGTTTTCTCTTGTTCAGATTAGAATTGCCTGGTATTTCGGCACAGGACTGTCAATTAGTAGGGACAGACTGATATGCTAAAGAATATTTTTTCTCTGTGAAAGGCATAATGTGCTAAAAGAGACTGCACCCTGAGTGGCACTGGCCTTGTGGACAAGCATGGAAGTTTTTCTAGCTTTTGTTCTGTCTCAGTTGAGTACGTCTCTCTATTTTCTTTTATCTATAGATACTATCAACCAGGAAATTATGGTTCCTACTTCTTGTCCAGCTCCTAAGAATTCTACGGAGCAACTTTTTGAGAGCTCTTAAATAATATGTGGAAGCCACAAGATTTCATTTTTCTGGGACTCTTTTAAGGCAGAAAGCTATGACTGTTACTTTAGTTGCTTGGCGTAAGGTGTATTTGGTTGCAGGGAAGCCCCCCCAAGTGTATTATTGCTTCTATTAGAGCAGTTTCCACTTCTTAGGCCTTTCTATTCGTGGAAATGTATGCAGAGGACCAACTAGCTGCCTTACAGATCTGAAGTTTTATCATTTTGATTAAAGTTCTGCAGACCGTATTGCCTGATTAGTAACATACCTGCCTTCACTGTTTGTCCCCCATATTTCATGGTGATTTACAAATTTTTATGCTTGGGTATAGATTTCTACATGTGACTCTCACTATCTGATGAAAGAAAATGTATGCTTAGCTGGTTATTTAATTTCTTGATGGTGAGAGTCCATGAGCCTCTAACTTTTTATCTGCTAAGGTGTTGGCAGGTCTTATTTTGCCCCATTAATCTTTCTTTTCTGTTTCCTCCATCTATTTGGCCATATATGTATAACTCATGATGTGGGAGGGACTTAAATATCTGGTATGTTAGGGTGTCTCCTCCTAGTTGTAAGAAGGGAATTCCCACATGTTATGACTCGTGGACTCACCATCACGAAAGAAATTAATTTAGCAGGTAAACATAAATGTTGTTTTTGGTGCCAGAGCAGTGCACCTTTTTCCTTCCTGCTTCTCTTTTTATACTGAGAGCGGTGACCATTTCTAAGGCAGTGCTCTGTATCCAGGACAGGTGCTTGAGATAAGCTCATTAATATGTTCCAGAGTTTCTCAAAATCATTTAAGTTATCCTTTATAAACTGCAGCAGCATTTTATATACAATAAGCATTTTTATTATAATATGGGGACAATACTCCTTTTTTCTGTATCCAACATAAGGACTTATGTTCCACACTAGGAGTTAACCCTTTTTGTGCCTCCTTAGTGTTTTTTGCTCTCCTATCCATAGATATTTGCTTCATCTTTGCTATCCTATAATTACTTCAGTGGAGAGACATATAATTATTGTATAGAAAATTTGCAAATCTAGGCAAGTATCCCCACTTGGTTATCCCCAGAAGTAGTCTTTATACATTGTTACCAATGCATCAGGGAATTCTTGGTAAGATATACAATATCTGATGCTTTTTGCTTCCAAGTGCAATCCCCTTTATGGGGTAGGTACAGCAAAAAAACAAACTACTTGTGGACAGCTGTTTTTGAGTTTATTAAGCCTCATCAGCAAAAATCAAGGAATATTGTTTATCTAATTTGCATATCTTACCCAGAGTTCCCAGTGCATTGATAATGATGTATACAGAGTACTTCTGGGGATAAGCAAGTGGAAATACTTGCCTAGATTTGCTACTTTTCTATACAATAATTCTAAGGCTCTTACTTTTATGAAATATCATGCTTTTATCTCCACCTTAACTCAAATTAGTGTTGCCTTTTCTCTGGAAATAAGCTTCACCAAGCAGCAAATCAAACCTATCTTCTGATGATGAGAGGTAATAAACTTGAAACAGCTGTCCAGAAGTGGTTAATTTTTGCTGTACCCACCCCATAAAGGGGATTGCACATTGAAGCAAAAAGCACAATATATTGTATATCTAATTTGCATATCCTACCCAGAGCAAATGGGTATTTATGGCTCTTACTTTTATGAAATGTAGTATTTTAATATCATGCTTTTATCTCCACCATAACTCAAATGAGTAGTACTTCAATAGAGCAAACAGGTACAGCTCAAGTATAATTTAACCCATTTACAGTTATGTATGTTTTAGTAGGTCCCCCTGCTCAGTTATGCACTGAGTCTGTCTAATCTTGAAGAGGGTCTTGCAGCACTGTCCCTACAGTTGAGTAGTCATGGGTTACCTGTCCATCGGGGACCTTTCCAAGGGAGTTTTGCAGAACTATACTCTAAATTGAAAGAATTTAAAAATATATCCACTCAGCTATTAGTTGATGACTATAATGCCTACAACAGATGCTTCAAAGGGGCAGATGGTGATCCTTTATATGCCTTCAGCTTATCAGGGACATCCCTCAGTAGCCACATAAGTACCCTGCAGTACACTGAGGGAGAATTCTCAGAAACTCAGCTGAGGATGTAGCAGTGGATGTGTCATGTAGTTTCAGGCTTGAGCATATACACACAGGAAACTTTGGAAGTAGATGATTCTCCTGCTATGGATATGCAAGATTAAAAATGATTGACTAATTCTCTAGAACTGTTCCTAAGCAACTATCTACTTTCCCATTTTATGATTTGATCACAAAGGAAGGGAACAAGCCTGGGGTTACCATTGTTTTCTCCACCAAGTTTAAGAACCTGATCCTATTTGGTCTGCAAAATTGGAATCATGGGAGACCATCTCTTAGGTGGATGGGGCAATATCCACACTTGTGGACTACAATCCCCTTGTTCAAGGATTCCACAGACAGAAAGCTTTTCACATAAGATCATTTTAACTGGCAGGGTTTATATTTAGACCAGCTGTCCATATAGCTTGTGTGGCAGCAGCTACTCAGTGTGGTGTGCCAACCTATCTGAGCTTATTGCTGATCTTTTGAAAATGGTCAGGGCTGTAGCACTCTCCCATTTTAGGTAAAACTGTGGCATGCTTTACATAGAGCAGGAGCATTTTTTATGTGTTTGAATGGTGTGACTGAGCTTGATGTGGTTAGACTTTAAGCATGTGATATGCTAGCTAAAAAAAACTGCTGCACCAAAGAGGATGGCTTCGCTTACGAGGTAAGTATACGTTTAGCTGCAAAATTAGGTATTTTCAGGTATTATTTCAAATTAAAAGCTATCCTTATGTTACACATTTCTGCACATAGTGCAGAATTTTGTAACATTGCAAAATGTTTAGTTGATATGTGCATTTGGAGGTTTGGATACCTTTGAATGAGGTAGAAGGCGGCCGCTCGTGCTGGATCTAGATTTGCACAAATCCTAGTATGTTGCAGTTTCACAAGAATACATGTGGCTTTGAAAATAGCCGAACAGCACAAGCAGCCACCTTCTTTCGCATTCTGAGGTATCCGAAAACCCACATGCACATATCTAACGTTTACCGTCTCTTTAAGGAAGCTGTGAATTTAGTTACTAGAGAGCAAAGACAGATCTTATTAAAATTATATTTTAATCTGAAAAAATGTTCACAATGCATAAAAAGGCAAAAATAAATAAACTATAACTATAAAGAAGAATATGCACAGATATTGATCTAAAAATCCAGTATACAATCTTTTAAAAACTTAACCGCTCCCAGTTTAGCACTGTTGATGAGGTTAGGCTTCCTGGTAGCGGCCATGACTGGTCGCAGCTTTGAGTGCTGTTCCAGCTCTACAGACTTTACAGAACTAAATCATATTTCTTAGATGCCATCTACATTTTCCAATCCAACAAATTATTCTCTATCAGAAAAAAAACATTATTACTTGGATTGCTGCCAGCACCAAAGCTTCTGGCCTATTTCTGAGGTTGCAGCCTCCCACCAAACCCCCAGCAAAAAACGTCTGGGACTCTGTCATATCTCAACGCCCAGAGTGCCTTGATTACAATATTCATTTTAACATGGATGCACAAGCATTTTATTCCATCTTTAGAGACTTGATGGAATATTAGGAGATGAATTATGAGAGAGGTTTGATGGCCCTGACCGGTTGCTTCAAGCAGAGGATATGATTGAGGATGGTGATACTATGGAGACAGTGGTAGCCCAGAATCGGCAGAGCTCTATACCACCAACATCTCCTCAAATATGCTCCTCTCTGCTACCATCCATGGGCATGAATCTTGGGGCTGAGACTCTCCAGAAAGGTAAAATAGGCCAGGGGCGCAAACCGATTACCGAATCTCTGAAGCATAATGCTGCCTCTGATGCGATTTGTTTTCCCATTACTCCCAGAGTTCACTTCACCCAGATGACAACAAGTGGATCTGAGAAACCACACAGAATTACTCACTTGTACCGGCTGGTCGCTCTCAGTGGGTGGCTAACTTACTCCGCTCTTCCTCGGGTGCTCTCTGGTCTGGTATTGGATGAGGTGGTGATATTCTACATGCATACCAAGGGAAAACACCTGTGGCTCCTGTGACCTTTGTAGCTGTTTTCATGTTCCAGATATTTTTACTATCTGAGGTTTTTGTTGTTGTACTGTTCTGGAGCTATGCTTTGGTCTCTAAAATATACTAGACAGTTGAAGTAGGATAATCATATTGTTTGGCGCTTTTACAAGTTTAACTGTTATAGACAATGCATTGCAGCATGTGAAGGCTCTGAGAGATTCTTTTTTATCGTCTGCTGAGCAGCTTCACTTTGCTAGGACTCAGACACGAGTTACTGACTAATTTGAGAAATTCGCAATACCTCTAATTGCATTTTTCTTACTTTCATGATTCCAGCAATAAGTAGTCTCTTATCAATGTCATGTTGAATACTTGCTTTATCACTATGTGTAACCCCGATTACCTGTATTATATATGGGACTAAGTGATCCTTGTTTTCACCTGTATTTACTTGTACTTAGATAATAGACATGCTGAGCTAGTTCAGTATAGATTACTTTTGCTTTTAATACTGCTAATTGGTGGTCCAGCGGGATGGATATGTTGTATATGTCAGTTGAAATTGTTTATATTTATTCCACAAGGGCAAGCTGCTTTGTTAGTTGCACAATTATTAGAGTTCAAGCACGACCTATAATTTACTTCTTGGAGTTCATTATGGTATTTATAACTCTAGTAAGGGTCATAGTTTTAACACATCTCTTTGTTATTTTTAATTTACTCTGTCAGTGGCCGGGGCAGAGCGATATGTTCAGATCCTTTCCTTATTCTCTTCGTGGTTTAGATAATTGCATCTAAACTATATTCTATTACATTGCAATACTAGATATCGCTCTATGAGTAGTGCTAGATTATAGGTGACCATATAAACGAATGTGAAATGACATGTTATTGCTAAACTATTCCCCAGTATGGTTTATAACAAACTAAATCCAAGCGTGCTTTTATATACTCCAAATAGTGAAGTCTGATGTACCTATGGGTTCTGCGAGAGTATTCTCTCCCATATGTTTCACTTGTATATACCGTCCTAGCCAAATGTTTTGAGAATGACACAAATATTAATTTTCACAAAGTCTGCTGCCTCAGTTTTTATGATGGCAATTTGCATATACTCCAGAATGTTATGAAGAGTGATCAGATCAATTGCAATTAATTGCAAAGTCCCTCTTTTTTTTTTTTTTTTATAAAGTAATTTTTTATTGAGGTAATATGACAAGCAAAAATACAATTTCTAAAAGAAACATCATGGCAACATGCCCATTTGACATACATCAGGATTTACGTGTTAGGTCTAAACAAGCATGTCCTCACAGCTGTAGAATATAAGTATATCATAATCTAAAGGTGCATTATCTAGCCATGTAGATTACCTCATTTTATCTAAGTACATTCTCAAGAGGACAGATAACACAAATTAAAACAACCAACTTAGAATAAGCCTAATTACAATGACCAATGCGTAACATATGCAGGCTTGTACTTGTCCTTGATATAGTCAACAGAACTTATAATACATACAATGATTGGAATAAATGTTAACAGGGCCACTCTAAGACCCAATGCGATGGTACTATATTCTTTACCCTGAATTAGCCCCCTAAAATAAACAAATAAATACAAGTTATGTAAAACTCCAATTAAGAATTTTTAGCCACTCTTGGGCCGTAACTGTTAAATATAAGCAGGGGATTAAGTTTGTGGGCGGTGCTAACAGGGCCACTCTTGGACCCCTTCTATAATTGCAAAAGAAGTAGTATAGGGGCCAATATATAGCCAAATAACAAATATAATATTATTATAGAATATTAAGTGACGCAGGCAACCTGTACACATTATCATATTAATCTCTTTTTACCATCTTATGTAGTGAAGGCCACTCTTGGACCACAATTAATGTTTCCTCTATTAATGTCTCCTCAATTATGGGCCTCAAATCTCTCTTACATCTAACCTGAGGGCTTTTAAGTGAAACAGACCTCTCTTGGACCTGCATACCCAATAAGTTTAAATACCAAGTATAATAATTATAATTCTGTAATATTATAACTTTTCCCCCTGCAGGATTATATTAATCAAACACATAACATTAACTTTTGGTATCACTTAACAAGGGAGTCATCATATACAAAACTTCTGGGTACGTCCTCCACTCTTTGAGAGGCAGTAAGAGGTAAGCCTAAATTAGCTATATATGGTATAGAACATCTAACAGTCGAACTACAGATAGAGATTCAGTGCATTATATAAATAGAGGTTGGTTTATATTTCTAAGTAAGGTTAGTGTCCTAAATATCAATTACACCTCTCGCTTAAGAATTATTGGGCTTAGGGATATTACTCAGGCATCAGCATAACCAAAAATAAATTTTGAAAAACAACATAAAACCCCTGTTATATGGCCACAGTTAGAGCACATACACAATTTTTTTTTTTTTTGAGTTTCCTAACATATACATGTTTATTTTATGACTAATAAAGAATATGTATGGAAGAGAGGAGGAGAACTAACATTCATGTAGTGAATACATTGCTATGAGCTCTAAACCTTTGGTGCACATCTAGTAACTAAGCAGAGTTAGACCTTCCCTCTTCTCCATATGAACATATACCATATCGTAATTTGTAAACGCATCTAAGCTCAAGCATATTATCTCACAGGGTAGCGTCCAATGTCTAGACTTAAATGAGGGTGCAGTTCACAGGAAAAAGATAGGCGGTCAAACCTGGCCCTCCAATTACCACCCGCATGGCAGAGTCTTCAACCGACACCAACTCTAACACAGCTGTCCCAGTCCAGAGTACCTCCCGGTATTGTGAGCAGCCAGGAAACTACTCCTTCAAGCCGTATCAGGTTAACGGGCGGTGAGTGCATAATCCAACCACCTCCTTCTTTCAGCACCAAAAGTCTCATGTCCGGTGAATAGAAATGTCCCGGTGCCAGCAGCTCAAGTGTAGCATTCAAGCCTTCCCCTGTCATCAGCTCTTCTCGCACCTCGTCTCGATCCCTCCCCAGAGAGCCGGCCGCATCTCCCCGGTTAGGACCCAAGGCAGGTAAGGAACTCACACAAGATCCCGGCTGCACGCAAACAGGCACATCCTTAGCGATGCGCTGGTTTGTGTCATTTATCATATTGCCACATAGCATAGAGTGTTCCATGTTCGCCTCTTTGCCGCTTCCGGATACCTCCATCTTGGTATGGATGAGGGCCATGTGGGATAAAAGGCGGTCGCATCTTGCTTGTATTGTGCGATCCAGATCAGTCATCCATCCCTGTATAGCCTCCAGTATGTCCTCCATTTTCAATCTTGTAGGTAGTGTAGAGGGAGATTTAGGAAATATCTCCACATACCCGGGTTCCCCGGGGGGGGGGGGGGTGCTGAGGAATTGCCTCCGTGGAGGCCGCCAAGAATAAACTGCAGAGACCCTAAAGTTGCACAATAAAGGTATTGCCTTAACCAGCAAACTATCCTCTTTCATATGATCCAAGATTCTATGCTGAATGCATCAAACTATGTTAATTACATGGCGGAGTGTAATTTAATCTGCCAGAGCTCTCAGTTTTGCGGCCATCTTCAGCCCAAGCCCGGACACGCCCCGCAAAGTCCCTCTTTGCCATGAAAATTAACTTAATCCCCAAAAAACAGAGGTTCATTTGCTGGGAAGAAGGCTTCAGGGCATCCAAGAAGGTCCAGCAAGTGCCAGGACCATCTCCTAAAGTTGATCCAGCTGCGGGATTGGGGCACAGGAATGGCAGCAGGCAGAGTGCTTCTGCATGCATAGTGAGGTGAAGACTTTTGGAGGATGGCCTGGTGTCAAGAAGTGAAGCAAAGAAGCCACTTCTCTCCAGGTAAAACTTCAGGGACAGACTGATATTCTGCAAAAGGTACAGGGATTGGATTGCTGAGGACTGAGGTAAATTCATTTTCTCTGATGAATCCCCTTTCCGATTGTTTGGGGCATCCGGAAAAAAAAACCTTGTCCGGAGAAGAAAAGATGAGCGCTACCATCAGTCCTATGTCATGCCAACAGTAAATCATCCTGAGACCATTCATGTGTGGGGTTGATTCTAAGCCAAGGTAGTGGGCTCATTCACAATTTTGCCTAAGAACACAGCCATGAATAAAGAATGGTACAAAAACATCCTTCAAAAGCAACTTCTCCCAACCATCCAAGAACAGTTTGGTGATAAATAATGCCTTTTCCAGCATGATGGCGCACCTTGCCATAAGGCAAAAGTGATAACTAAGTGACTTGGGCCAGGAAACTCCCCAGACCTTAATCCCATTGAGAACTTGTGGTCAATCCTCAAGAGGTGGGTGAGCAAAAACCCCCCCACAAATTCTGAAAAACTTCAAGCATTGATTATGCAAGAATGGGCTGCCATCAGTCAGGATGTGGTCCAGAAGTTGATTAACAGCATGTCAGGGTAAATTGTAGAGGTCTTGAAAAAAAAGGGTTAACACTGCAAATATTGACTCTTTGCATAAACTTAATGTATTTGTCAATAAAAGCATTTGATGCTTATGAAATGCTTGTAATTAAACTTCAGTATACCATAGTAAAATATGACAAAAAGATTTAAAAACACTGAAGCAGCAGACTTTGTGAAAACTAATATTTATGTCATTCTCAAAACTTTAGGCCAGGATTGTAGCTGCGAGCTCCAGGCATTTTGTATTTTATGCTTGGTTTTGATAGTTGATTTATTACTGGTTATTCAAAATTATCCCCCTCTTTTCAATCTCTATTGACAACCCGTCTGCCCCTGCTGCCTCTAAACTTCTTTCACTCATGGTCTCTCACAATCCACCCTATTCCCTACTCACCGTGATGGACACTCCATCGACCTGGTATTTTCCTACCTCTGTTCTATATCTGACCTATCCTGTCACCCTTTTCCAATTTCAGACCATCACCTGGTCACCTATAATATTAATATAACAACTAAACCTACTTCTCCATCCCACCCCTGCACCTGTAGAAATCTACATGCTGCGGATCAGCTCCAATTTTCAAAAATCATTCAAGATCTCCTCCCTCACACTTCCACTATAACCTTCTCTGATCTCGCTACAGCCCAATATAACAAAACTCTATCCTCTGCACTAGACACACTTGCCCCTCCCCAACTGCGCAAAATGCCATCAGTTACAGCCCTGGCACCCTCAGCAAACACGCTATTTGCAAAAATGCTCCCGTACTGCTGAGTGTGTCTGGAGAAAAACTCACTTTGAACCTGATTTCATACACTATAAGTTTATCCTTCATTCATACACTTCTGCACTTCACTTAGTCCAGCAAACCTACTTCTCTTCTCTCATATCTACTCTTTCTTCAAACCCTAAACAACTCTTCCCCACCTTTAACTCTCTCCTCTACCCACCTGCTCCACCCCCCCATCTGTCTTTAGTGCTCAAGACCTGGCAGACTACGTTTTAAACAAAACACGTACTATCTGGAGCAACATCCCAACACCAACCTGAAATATTCCATCATCAGGCCCGGTTACTCCCTCTGCCACCCTCTGCATCTTCCATCCAGCCACCTGAGAATTAAGTTTCTTCCTTATTATCTTCCTCACGCCTCACTACCTGCCCGCTCGACCCTATCCCTTCCCATCTAATACCCTCCCTATCTTCCACCCTCACTCCTGCTCTTACCCACATATTTAACCTCTCTCTCTCTACCGGCTCATTCCCATCTTCTTTCAAACATGCAAAAGTCACTCCCATACTCAAAAAACCCTCCCTCAACCCTAATTCTCCTGAAAGCTACCGCCCCATATCACTGCTTCCACTAACATCAAAACTCCTTGAAAAACTAGTTTACAATTGCCTAACCCACTTCCTGAAAGCAAATATAGAGTGTGGTGTACACAAGCATATACCACACTCATAGGGGGCGCTTCCTGGAAGCTAGAACACCATAATACCAAAAATAAAAAATCATCAAATGATTGTATATAGAAACAAATAAACAAGCAAATAAATGTCCATACAAACAATCATGGAAGTTAGTCCAAATCAAAGATTGCAGCTCTCTGTCATAGGATGGTCATCCTGATGTCTCGTGGTCTAAGGGAAAAAAGGAACAGAGGCGCCAAACATGGCCTAGTAACACCAAGATATGTGGAAACAAAACCAACAGATGAAATATACTCACAAGTGAGGTGCACCCGAATGGTGCTATTGAAGCAGACTGGAACTTAGGCAGTGGTCCATCTCACTGATCACCATCAACACAACTCCATATCCATGAAATCCTTGAGAGGGCCTGTAAGTTAGTGCCTGGAGGGACAAGAGGAACACACAGACATAGCCCAGTAACGTTTGGACCAAGGAGATATATGACTGTTAAGTTGCACTTACAAGATACAAAGCACCTCCAGGTGCAATATCAGCAGCACCGGTTCCAAAATATTCCCAAAAAAGCTAGAAAGAATATAAATATCCAACGATAGCAAAAACTAGATAGCAGCAAGTGTATATTAAAAAACTTTATTTAAAACAAGAGACGCGTTTCTCAGCCACCTATGGGCTGTTTCCTCAGGCTATAAAACAATATTAAATAACACTTGCTATATAACAGGAAATAAGGAGTGAACATTGATCTGATAGGTCATACAATTAATGAGTTAAACACTAACACCTGTGTGTATAATTGATGATTAGTTGGTATGGTAACCTCAATATACAAAAATCTCACAGGTAGTAAATAAAACATTTGCTATGGAGTAAACAAATCGATAAATATATATACAAAAAAAAGCATAAGGTCATGTCAAAATAAACACAAGCAATATAATGTATAACAGTAAAAAGAGAAAACCAGATAAAATAAATAAAATGTAAAATATAAATATGCTTAAAATCTTCAAACTTAATACATAAATAAACCATATGCAATTTTTGCAACATAGTCCTGTGTGTGTAAAGTAACTTACTATCAAAACACTTCTTGTGTATAGCCACACTATAGCCAACAGTCTAAAACGTTTGCTGGTGTGATCAAAATAATGGCTTATCCCCAGAGAGTGTAACGCTACTCAAATCGTGATGTTCTTATGTCAGCATGATTCATATGTATAATGGGAAAGAGCTCTAAACTTATACATAGTCATTCTTATTTGGATCGATTTATAAAAATAAAGGATACATTGTGTCCCAAGGCGTAAGAAAATTGTCAGCTCAGTGTTTGCATAGTCGCCATTAGGCCCCGCCCTCTTACGTGACTAAATATGTGATCGTGTTACGTGTATCTTGGGTCCAATTACAAGGAGGATTGCACATGACAAATGGAGAACATGCCTCCAAAATGCTCCAGTCCCTATGTGGAACAGTCACAGGGGGTGGGACACAAAAAAGCCATACACAACATGTAATAGTATTAAGTCACTGAACTAGCAGCCCATCTGTAATGATGGTGACCTAATCAGAGTCGGACCTACACGGTAATCTAAAATATATACGAAGCCTATGTCCTACCATAAATTGAGAGCTTGAAGCCTATATCCTACCATACATGCAAACTGACATCAACTAAGAATAAGGCCAGCTTGGTATAAATGAGCTCATGACTATAAATAAAGCACTCTATACTATAAGCCCACCAAATGTCAGATACAGAAATATGTGATCGTTCGTGAAAAAGTATAATTATAAAAAAGTCAATGCTGACCTTTGCAAAAATTACAATGACCGTGATTAAAATGAAAGTGATGTGTAATAACTAAAACAAGGCTCTATAACTATGTGAATAGTGATCCGTAGCCACTACAAAGATGTGTGAAATATGTCCATAATAAACATAAATAGATCAGAGAGAATATATGTGTGTAGTATAATGATATAATTCTCATTTGAGCGAAGCAAACCTAAGGAATTACTATTATGTGAAGTCATGTGACATATTTTTTTAAAAAGAGAGCGTGTTGTATATATGAGATATTATTATTATTATTATTATCGGTTATTTGTAGAGCGCCAGCAGATTCCGCAGCGCTAAGCAGATTCCGCAGCGCTAATACAAAAAATTATTCTAACTATTCCTATTAGAGAGTGTCTAAGTGTTATAATCACCCTAGGTATGTGAAAGTCTCAAAGTGAGTGTTGAAAATTAAAGAGCCCCTATATAATAGTGCCCCTATATGAGAGTGAACCTAAGTGAAAATATGGCCAATGTGTGATGTGAAACTAAAGTCTCCTATATGAGTGTGTGAATATATCTATATAGATAAAGCAAATACAAAGCTATCTACTATTGGTGAACACATATATATCTATCTATCTATCTATCTATATATATATATATATATATATATATATATATATATACATATATATACATATATATACATATATATATATATATATATATATATATATATATATATATATATATATATATATATAAAGTGATGTTAGACCCCCACTATACTGTATAAGTGAAATGTGACTCTGTGTTATCAAGGTAATGAATAATACTTAAATATATATATAAGTATATGGTGTAATATTAAACAACCACTGTGTAGGTAAAATGTGACTGGGGGCTAATACTAATAATAATACTTGGTGTGAAACCAGATGCTGAATTAATGTTTCAGAGTCCATTATGATCTATGTTTTAACAGATACTCTACAACAATCATTGAATGACTCCATATTGGTGCATCTGGGATAGGTGTCTTTACCCACTGCATACTAGTATAAAGGGTCCACCTAACTTGTATACATTAAATGAAGTGAAAAATAATCTAGTGAAAATCAGGTCTTGTGTAAAAAACACCTTCCTAACTTAAAAAGGGTGGTCAAATATACGGCCAAAAAATCCTCATACCAATACTCTCTGGCTTATCAGAATTGTCAAAAAGCCGCCATGTCCAAATTTTCATTAAGCCCATCTGGCTGAAGAGTTCTTAGTCTTTTTATCCAATATGTCTCTCTCTTTCTGAGAGTCATAAAGGCATTAGTACAGGATCTGGAGATCACTTCTATGGGTGTTATTTTTATAGGATTTTTCTGCTTTTTGTGGTGAATCAGACAATGTCTGGAAACACTATGGGATTTAGAATTCTTTTCAATATTGTAAGAATGCTCACCCCATATTTTTGTTGATCTTCCTACAAGTGCGGCCTACATATTGGCCCCCACATTTGCAGCTTAAAATTTAAATAACAAAAGATGTTTCACATGTCATAAAACCTTTAATGTTGACAATTTCCCCCGTGCTGGAGGATATAAAGGTGGAAGCCCTATGGGAAATATAGCTACACATACCACAGCGTTTTCTACAACACTTAGAAACCATATTTTTAGAGGTCCTAATACCCAAAGGTTTAGGACATAAAGTGTTGTTAGTGGAGTATTTATTTCTTACAATCTTGCTGGGTGCTAAAGCAGTTTTTAAAGTCGGTGCTCTTCTATATACCACTTTAGGTTTGTTCCCTATGATTTTCTTAAGGGTGGGATCATTGGTTAAGATAGACTAATGTTTATTAAGAATTTTGTTAATTGCAAGGTAGTTCGAATTGTATCTGGTGATGAAGAGTGGTGGATTTGATTCTTTAAAAGTTGCTTGATCTTTGTATTTTTTATTAAAGTAACTAGACCTATCTTCATTTCTAACTCTGTTCATTTCGTGATTGATTAAGTCTTGTGGGTAGCCCTTTTCAAGGAATCTATCTCCAATCACTTGAGCCTGAACATCATAGTCCTCTATTGTCGAGCAATTTTTCCTAATTCTTCTAAATTGTCCATATGGGACATTCAACTTCCAGCTCTTGTAGTGATTACTCTGGAAATGAAGGAAGCTATTGCAATCAACAGTTTTAAAAAAAGTTTTCAAGACAAGGGGTTTTATATGGGTATCATGAATAAACATGAAAGAGACTATTGTCTCCCTAAATATCCCTGTACCACCTTCTACTATCACTTGCCAAAAGTCCACAAGGACCCTTTTAAACCACAAGGTAGACCTATCATTGCAGGTATAAGGAGTCTTACAGACTCCCTATCAGGTTATATTGACCACTTCCTGCAGGAATTTGTGATCTCCCTTCCATCATTTATAAGAGATCCGTCTGATCTAATTATGAAATTAAAAGATTGCACTTTAGATGAAAACTGTTGGTGGGTTACCTGTGATGTCAGGGCATTGTACTCGAATATTCAACACGAAATAGGAATTAGAGCTGTACGGTTCTACCTTGAACAAGATATATATATGCCAGTCCAACAAGTGGATTTTATTATCCAATTAATAAGCTTTATTCTTAAGCACAATTATTTTCTCTACCAAAGCAGATATTACCTCCAGATAAAGGGAACGGCCATGGGCACCAGGTTCGCTCCGAGTTTTGCTAATTTGTTCATGGGCAACTTCGAGCAACAATATATATAGGACACTCAATTCGCAGCGAGCCTGGTGTCCTATGGCCGGTATATAGACGATCTTCTCTTTATCTTTAAGGAGTCCGAGGATGATATCCATAGGTTTATTGACCATCTTAATAACAACAATTTCGGAATTTCTTTTACCTATAACATTAAACGAGATGAAATTGAATTTCTTGATCTTGTGTTGGGTAAGACCACTGATGGTAAAGTTGTCTCGAAAACCTTTTTTAAAACTGTTGATTGCAATAGCTTCCTTCATTTTGAGAGTAATCACTACAAGAGCTGGAAGTTGAATGTCCCATATGGACAATTTAGAAGAATTAGGAGAAATTGCTCGACAATAGAGGACTATGATGTTCAGGCTCAAGTGATTGGAGATAGATTCCTTGAAAAGGGCTACCCACAAGACTTAATCAATCACGAAATGAACAGAGTTAGAAATGAAGATAGGTCTAGTTACTTTAATAAAAAATACAAAGAACAAGCAACTTTTAAAGAATCAAATCCACCACTCTTCATCACTAGATACAATTCGAACTACCTTGCAATTAACAAAATTCTTAATAAACATTGGTCTATCTTAACCAATGATCCCACCCTTAAGAAAATCATAGGGAACAAATCTAAAGTGGTATATAGAAGAGCACCGACTTTAAAAACTGCTTTAGCACCCAGCAAGATTGTAAGAAATAAATACTCCACTAACAACACTTTATGTCCTAAACCTTTGGGTATTAGGACCTCTAAAAATATGGTTTCTAAGTGTTGTAGAAAACGCTGTGGTATGTGCAGCTATATTTCCCATAGGGCTTCCACCTTTATATCCTCCAGCACGGGAGAAATTTTCAACATTAAAGGTTTTATGACATGTGAAACATCTTTTGTTATTTACCTTTTAAGCTGCAAATGTGGGGCCCAATATGTAGGCCGCACTTGTAGGAAGATCAAAAAAAGATGGGGTGAGCATTCTTACAATATTAAAAAGAATTCTAAATCCCATAGTGTTTCCAGACATTGTCGGATTCACCACAAAAAGCAGAAAAATCCTATAACAATAACACCCATAGAAGTGATCTCCAGATCCTGTGCTAATGCCTTTATGACTCTCAGAAAGAGAGAGACATATTGGATAAAAAGACTAAGAACTCTTCAGCCAGATGGGCTTAATGAAAATTTGGACATGGCGGCTTTTTGACAATTCTTATAAGCCAGAGAGTATTGGTATGAGGATTTTTTGGCCGTATATTTCACAACCCTTTTTAAGTTAGGAAGGTGTTTTTTACACAACAAGACCTGATTTACACTAGAATATTTTTCACTTCATTTAATGTATACAAGTTAGGTGGACCCTTTATACTAGTATGCAGTGGGTAAAGACACCTAACCCAGATGCACCAATAAGAAAGAGTCATTCACTGATTGTTGTAGCATATTTGTTAATACATAGATCATAATGGACTCTGAAACATTAATTCAGCATCTGGTTTCACACCAAGTATTATTATTAGTATTATCCCCCAGTCACATTTTACCTACACAGTGGTTGTTTAATATTACACTATATACTTATATATTTAAGTATTATTCATTACCTTGATAACACAGAGTCACATTCCACTTATATAGTGGGGGTCTAACATCACTTATATATATATATATATATATATATATGTGTGTATTATATATGTGTTCACCAATAGTAGATAGTTTTGTATTTGCTTTATCTATATGGATATATTCACACACTCATATAGGAGACTTTAGTTTCACATCACACATTGGCCATATTTTCACTTAGGTTCACTCTCATATAGGGGCCATATTTTCACTTAGGTTCACTCTCATATAGGGGCCATATTTTCACTTAGGTTCACTCTCATATAGGGGCACGGATCGGATAAAGACTTCTGCCTGTCTGGAGGACCAGTTCTGCCCGGTTGGGTGAAGACGTCTCAAGGTAGGCTGATCTTCAAGGGATTAGTGTTAGGTTTTATTAAGGGGGGATTGGGTGGGTTTTAGAGTAAGGTTGGGTGTGTGGGTGGTTGGTTTTAATGTTGGGGGGTATTGTATTTTTTTTTACAGGTAAAAGAGCTGATTACTTTGGGGCAATGCCCCGCAAAAAGCCCTTTTAAGGGCTATTTGTAATTTAGTATAGGGTAGGGATTTTTATTATTTTCAGGGGCTTTTTATTTTATTAGGGGGATTAGATTAGGTGTAATTAGTTTAATTTTTTTTAAATTATTTTATTATTTTCTGTAATTTAGTGTTTGTTTTTTTCATACTTTACTTTATTTAATTTAATTGTAATTAATTGTAGTTAGTTTAGGTAATTAATTTAATTATAGTGCAGTGTTAGGTGTAGGAAATTATTAAATAGTTAATAACTATTTAATAACTATTGTACCTAGTTAAAATAAATACAAAGTTGCCTGTAAAATGAAAATAAACCCTAAGATAGCTACAATGTAACTATTAGTTATATTGTAG
>NW_026511344.1:0-140000 GCF_027579735.1 Bombina bombina | reverse complement strand
ATATAAAATAATTTATTCTGAGTGAAGAACATAGGCATAGATAGATATATATAGATATATATTGTGTGTGTGTATGTATATATATATATATATATATATATATATATATATATATATATAAAAATAATTTATTCTGAGTAAAGAACATAGGCATTTGAAATAGTTCTATTAAAAATAATATAGAAACAAGTCAAAAGTGAGGTTATTTTTTTCTATTTATTTTGTATCTCATATCTCTAAACTAATTCCTAAAGGTTCAAAGCATCAACATTGAAACCATTTTGCGCAATTCTTCTTTTTAGTACAGGAGGGGTCAGTGTACTGTATGACTACAACAGACTTAAAAGCTGCTTATTTGCAAATCCAAATTCACAGAAACCATGTGAATGTCCTCCAGCTTGCCATTCTAGATAGGCATTACTAGTTTGTGGTAAGCAAGTTACTGGATGCCTTACTAATGATGGCTCTGCTTCAGGGTATGCCAATAAGGCCTTATTTAAGTGATTTTCCTGTGCAGATACCTTCTTTTCCGCAGGCAATGTATCACATAAAGTTACAGATGCTCTGCAGAAATGGTTGGTGCATACATTTTCCAAAGAGCTCTTTTTCTAGGGTCTATTATAGACTTGGTTTCCATGAGGTTGTCTCTGATAGAAGGGCAGAAATTGTGTACTTGTCTACAGCACAACCCTCTTCATAGTTTTGCTTCATAAATGGAATTCCACCAGTCAATTATATTGTCTATTTCCATACTGCAAATTAACAAGTGGGACTTTTTCAGTTGCCAGCTTCCTTATCTCTGGAAGTAGTTTCTGTATCAGAAGGTATTAGAACAGATTATGAGACATTGGGGATTGCTAGAGATAGATTTCACAATCTTTTGCTTCCCTCTTATTTTATTAATTCTCAAATGGATGTAGTGTATGCCTTAATGGTGTCATAATGATTTAGTGTGATCAACATTTTTCTTTTGTTTGTTATGCTGTCCTGACGTATAGACATAATCAAGCTGAAATGGGCTTTAGTGATTCAAATTGCCCTGGCTTGGCCTTGCAGAACATGGTATGCAGATGCCTTTCAGATGTCCTCCTGCCCCCAGGACTGTCAATTGAACATCTGATTTTGTTTAGAAGATTATGACTGAAATCTTGATCCAAGCTAAAAATCCAATGGCCAAGAGCATGTATTAAAAAGTGTGTCAGACTTATTTATCATTGTGTGCAAATACGGGACACCATTGGAAATCCTTTCAAAATTCTCAGCATCCTAGAATTTCTCTAGGATGGTTTAGAGAAAGGTTTGTCAACTAGCTGCCAGATTTCAGCACTATCTGTACCATATCTCAGGAGGATTGCTAAACTTATCTATAATCATTGTAGAGGTGCTGATAAGATTCAAAATTGTTATTTGTCCAGTTACTACTCCTTGGAGTCTTAATCTGGTTCTAAAGGTACTTCAAGCTCCTTCCTTTGAACCCATGAACCTATTTTGTTCTGAAAGGATATCTTTCTGTTAACCATTTCCTTAGGTTGGTTGGTGTCAGAGCTTTCTGTTTTGTCCTGTACAGTTGATTTAATAATTTTCCATCAGGATAAAGCTATTTTGCGAACAAGCTATTGCTTTTTTTCTAAGTATCTGGTATCTATAGGTAAAGAATTCTAAGGAGCGACTTAGCTACACTAATTTTGTAAAAATGGTTATAAAGAAAACTGCAAAAATATATATTTTTGCCTTATTTTCAGTATTAAATTCCTTTTTATTATTATAAAACATGGTATATAATATGTATGGGTGCACGTAACAAGAGAGTGGATAATTAAAGGGACAGTATACTGTAAAATGTTTATTCCCTTAACCCCTTAACGACCGAGGACGTGCAGGGTACGTCCTCAAAAAAAATGCAGTAAACGCCTGAGGACGTACCCTGCACGTCCTCGGTGTGGAAAGCAGCTGGAAGCGATCCTGCTCGCTTCCAGCTGCTTTCCGGTTATTGCAGTGATGCCTCGATATGGAGGCATCCTGCAATAACCTTTTTAAGCCATCTGGTGCAGAGAGAGCCACTCTGTGGCCCTCTCTGCACCGGAGATTGGTGGCTTACTGCGTTGGTGGGTGGGAGCCGGACCGGGAGGCGGGTGGCGGCCATCGATGGCCCTCGTGATGTGGAGGGGGGCAGGATCGTGGGCGGGGATGCCAGGGGGCGTGCACGGGAGGGTGGGGGCGGGCGCATGCATGGGGAGGGAGCGGGTAAAAAAAAAAAAAAATATCACATAAAAAAAAACAATCAGTTAGGTGGTGGGGGTTGATCTGTGGGGAGGGGGAAGCTACACTACAGAAAAACCGGGCAAAAAATTAAAAAAAAACATATTTTTTTGCAAACTGGGTACTGGCAGACAGCTGCCAGTACCCAAGATGGCCCCCAATAAGGCAGAGGGGAGGGTTAGAGAGCGGTTTTGGGGGGATCAGGGAGGTTGGGGGCTAAGGGGGGATCCTACACAGTAGCATATGTAAATGCTAAAAAAAATTTTTATTATTTTTAAAAACCCTTTTATTTTAGTACTGGCAGACTTTCTGCCAGTACTTAAGATGGCGGGGACAATTGTGGGGTGGGGGAGGGAAGGGAGCTGTTTGGGAGGGATCCGGGGGTGGGATGTGTCAGGTGGGAGGCTGATCTCTACACTAAAGCTAAAATTAACCCTGCAAGCTCCCTACAAACTCCCTAATTAACCCCTTCACTGCTAGCCATAATACACGTGTGAGGCGCTGCAGCATTTAGCGGCCTTCTAATTACCAGAAAGCAACACCAAAGTCATATATGTCTGCTATTTCTGAACAAAGGGGGTCCCAGAGAAGCATTTACAACCATTTGTGCCATAATTGCACAAGCTGTTTGTAAATGATTTCAGTGAGAAACCTAAAATTGTGAAAAAATTTAAGTTTTTTTTAATTTGATCGCATTTCGCGGTGAAATGGTGGCATGAAATATACCAAAATGGGCCTAGATCAATACTTGGGGTCGTCTACTACACTACACTAGAGCTAAAATTAACCCTACAAGCTCCCTAAAAGCTCCCTAATTAACCCCTTAACTGCTGGGCATAATACATGTGTGGTGCGCAGTGGCATTTAGCGGCCTTCTAATTACCGAAAAGCAACGCCAAAGCCATATATGTCTGCTATTTTTGAACAAAGGGGATCACAGAGAATTTACAACCATTTATGCCATAATTGCACAAGCTGTTTGTAAATAATTTCAGTGAGAAACCGAAAGTTTGTGAAAAAATTTGTGAAAAAGTGAAATATTTTTTGTATTTGATCGCATTTGGCAGTGAAATGGTGGTATGAAATATACCAAAATTGGCCTAGATCAATACTTTGGGATGTCTACTAAAAAATATATATATATACATGTCAATGGATATTCAGGGATTCCTGAAAGATATTAGTGTTCTAATGTAACTAGCGCTAATTTTGGGAAAAAAAATGGTTTGGAAATAGCAAAGTGCTACTTGTATTTATGGCCCTATAACTTGCAAAAAAATCAAAGAACATGTAAACATTGGGTATTTCTAAACTCAGGACAAAATTTAGAAACTATTTAGCACTTTTTTTTTTTTTTGTGGTTGTAGATATGTAACAGATTTTGGGGGTCAAATTTAGATAAAGTGTGTTTTTTCCATTTTTCCTCATATTTTATAATTGGTTTTTATAGTAAATTATAAGATATGATGAAAATAATGGTATCTTTAGAAAGTCCATTTAATGGCGAGAAAAATGGTATATAATATGTGTGGGTACAGTAAATGAGCAAGAGGAAAATTACAGCTAAACACAAACACCGCAAAAATGTAAAAATAGCCTTGGTCCCAAACGGACAGAAAAACATAATTTATGTAAGAACTTACCTGATAAATTCATTTCTTTCATATTGGCAAGAGTCCATGAGCTAGTGACATATGGGATATACAATCCTACCAGGAGGGGCAAAGTTTCCCAATCCTCAAAATGCCTATAAATACACCCCTCACCACACCCACAATTCAGTTTAACGAATAGCCAAGCAGTGGGGTGATAAAGAAAGGAGTAGAAAGCATCAACAAAGGAAATTTGGAAATAATTGTGCTTTATACAAAAAAAATCATAACCACCATAAAAAAGGGTGAGCCTCATGAACTCTTGCCAATATGAAAGAAATGAATTTATCAGGTAAGTTCTTACATAAAATATGTTTTCTTTCATGTAATTGGCAAGAGTCCATGAGCTAGTGACATATGGGATATCAATACCCAAGATGTGGAGTCTTCCACTCAAGAGTCACTAGAGAGGGAGGGAATAAAATAAAAACAGCCATATTCTGCTGAAAAAATAATCCACAACCCAAAAAATAAGTTATTTCACTTTTGAAAGAAAAAAACAAATCAAAAGCAGAAGAATCAAACTGAAACAGCTGCCTGAAGAACTTTTCTACCAAAAACTGCTTCCGAAGAAGCAAATACATCAAAATTGTAGAATTTAGTAAATGTATGCAAAGAGGACCAAGTTGCTGCTTTGCAAATCTGATCAACTGAAGCTTCATTCTTAAAAGCCCACGAAGTGGAGACTGATCTAGTAGAATGAGCTGTAATTCTCTGAGGCGGGGTTTGACCTGACTCCAAATAAGCTTGATGAATCAAAAGTTTCAACCAAGAAGCCAAGGAAATAGCAGAAGCTTTCTGACCTTTCCTAGGACCAGAAAATAAAACAAATAAACTGGAAGTCTTCCTGAAATTTTTAGTAGCTTCCACATAATATTTCAAAGCTCTTACCACATCCAAAGAATGTAAGGATCTCTCCAAAGAATTCTTAGGATTAGGACACAAGGAAGGGACAACAATTTCTCTACTAATGTTGTTAGAATTCACAACCTTAGGTAAAAATTGAAAAGAAGTCCGCAAAACTGCCTTATCCTGATGAAAAATAAGAAAAGGAGACTCACAAGAAAGAGCAGATAGCTCAGAAACTCTTCTAGCAGAAGAAATAGCCAAAAGGATCAACACTTTCCAGGAAAGTAGTTTAATGTCCAAAGAATGCATAGGCTCAAATGGAGGAGCCTGTAAAGCCTTCAGAACCAAATTAAGACTCCAAGGAGGAGAAATTGATTTAATGACAGGCTTAATACGAACTAAAGCCTGTACAAAACAGTGAATATCAGGAAGTATAGCAATCTTTCTGTGAAGTAAAACAGAAAGAGCGGAGATTTATCCTTTCAAGGAACTTGCAGACAAACCCTTATCCAAACCATCCTGAAGGAACTGTAAAATTCTAGGAATTCTAAAAGAATGCCAGGAGAATTTATGAGAAGAACACCATGAAATGTAAGTCTATACCTGGACAGGTATCTGGGAGGTTTCTTGTTTAGATGAGAGGCCATGAGATCTATCTCTGGAAGCCCCCACATCTGAACAATCTGAGAAAACACATCTGGATGGAGAGACCACTCCCCTGGATGTAAAGTCTGGCGGCTGAGATAATCCGCCTCCCAATTGTCTACGCCTGGGATATGCACCGCAGAGATTAGACAGGAGCTGGATTCCGCCCAGGCAAGTATCCAAGATACTTCTTTCATAGCTTGGGGACTGTGAGTCCCACCCTGATGATTGAGATAAGCCACAGTTGTGATATTGTCTGTCTGAAAACAAATGAACGGTTCTCTCTTTAGCAGAGGCCAGAACTGAAGAGCCCTGAGAATTGCACGGAGCTCTAAAATATTTATTGGTAATCTCGCCTCTTGAGATTTCCAAACCCCTTGTGCTGTCAGAGATCCCCAAACAGCTCCCCAACCTGAAAGACTTGCATCTGTTGTGATCACAGTCCAGGTTGGGCGAACAAAAGAAGCCCCTTGAACCAAACGATGGTGATCTATCCACCATGTCAGAGAGAGTTGTATAATGCCTGCACCATTGATTCAGCATACAAAGTTGTAGAGGTCTCATGTGAAAACGAGCAAAGGGGATTGCGTCCGATGCTGCAGTCATGAGACCTAAAACTTCAATGCACATAGCCACTGAAGTGAATGACTGAGACTGAAGGAGCCAGCATGCTGCGACCAATTTTAAACGTCTCTTGTCTGTTAGAGACAGAGTCATGGACACTGAATCTATCTGGAAGCCTAAAAAGGTGACCCTTGTCTGAGGAATCAAGAAACTTTTTGGTAAATTGATCCTCCAACCATGTTTCCGAAGAAACAACACTAGTTGATTTGTGTGAGATTCTGCAGTATGTAAAGACTGAGCTAGTACCAAGATATCATCCAAATAAGGAAACACTGCAATACCCTGTTCTCTGATTACAGATAGTAGGGCACCCAGAACCTTTGAAAAGATTCTTGGAGCTGTTGCTAGGCCAAATGGAAGAGCAACAAATTGGTAGTGCTTGTCTAGAAAAGAGAATCTCAGAAACTGAAAGTGTTCTGGATGAATCGGCAGGAAGGTATGCATCCTGCAAGTCTATTGTGGACATATAATGTCCTTACTGAACAAAAGGCAGAATAGTCCTTATAGTCACCATCTTGAAAGTTGGTACTCTTACATAGCGATTCAAAATTTTCAGATCCAGAACTGGTCTGAACAAATTTTCTTTCTTTGGTACAATGAATAGGTTTGAATAAAACCCCAAACCTTGTTCCTGAGGAGGAACTGGCATGATTACCCCTGAAGACTCCAGGTCTGAAACACACTTCAGAAAAGCCTGAGCATTTACTGGATTTACAGGGATGCGTGAGAGAAAAAATCTTCTCACAGGAGGTCTTACTTTGAATCCTAATCGATAGAGACAATGCTCTGAATCCAATGATTTTGGACAGATTGCATCCAAAAATCCTTGAAAAACCTTAATCTGCCCCCTACTAGCTGAGCTGGAATGAGGGCCGCACCTTCATGCGGACTTAGAGGCAGACATTGGTTTCCTAAATGGCTTGGATTTATTCCAATTTGAGGAAGGCTTCCAACTGGAAGCAGATTCCTTGGGAGGAGGATTGAGTTTTTGTTCCTTATTCTGACGAAAGGAACGAAAATGGTTAGAAGCCTTAGATTTACCCTTAGGTTTTTTATCCTGAGGCAAAAAAACTCCTTTTCCTCCAGTGATAGTTGAAATAATAGAATCCAACTGAGAACCAAATAAATTATTACCTTGGAAAGAAAGAGATAGTAATCTAGATTTAGATGTCATATCAGCATTCCAAGATTTAAGCCACAAAGCTCTTCTAGCTAATACAGCTAAAGACATGTATCTAACATCAATTTTGATAATATCAAAAATGGCATCACAAATAAAATGATTAGCATGTTGCAGTAAGCGAACAATGCTAGATATGTCAAAATCCAATTCATGTTGCTCTAAATTTTCCAACCAGAAAGTTGATGCAGCCGCAACATCACCCAAAGAAATAGCAGGCCTTCCTTAGATAAGATTCAAGTTTCCTATCTAAAGGATCCCTAAAGGAAGTGCTATCTTCCATAGGAATAGTGGTACGTTTAGCAAGAGTAGAAATAGCCCCATCAACTTTGGGGATCTTTTCCCAAAACTCTATAGATTTTGCTGGTAAAGGATACAATCTCTTAAACCTTGAAGAAGGAATAAAGGAAGTACCTGGCTTATTCCATTCCCTAGAAATCATATCAGAAATAGCCTCAGGAATGGGAAAAACACCTGGGGAAACCACATGAGGTTTAAAAACAGCATTTAAACGTTTATTAGACTGAACGTCAATAGGACTGGTTACCTCAATATCCAAAGTAATTAACACTTCTTTTAATAAAGAACGCATATACTCTATTTTAAATAAATAAGTAGATTTATCAGTGTCAATATCTGAGGAAGGATCGTCTGTTTCAGATAGATCCTCATCAGAAGAGGATGAATTATTATGTTGTTGGTCATTTGAAATTTCATCAGCTAAATGAGAAGTTTTAAAAGACCTTTTTACGTTTATTAGAAGGTGGAAATGCAGACAAAGCCTTCATAATAGAATCAGAAACAAATTCTTTAAAATTTACAGGTATATCATGCACATTAGAAGTTGAAGGAACTGCAATTGGCAATGTACTATTACTGATAGAAACACTATCTGCATGTAAAAGTTTATCATGACAACTATTACAAATGACATTCGGTGGAATCATTTCTACAATTTTACAACAAATGCACTTAGCTTTGGTAGAACCGATGTCAGGCAGCAATGTTCCAGCAGAAACTTCAGAGGCATGATCAGATTGGTACATCTTGCTCAATGTAAGAGAAAAAACAACATATAAAGCAAAATTATCTATTTCCTTAAATGACAGTTTCAGGAATGGGAAAAAATGCAAAAGCATAGGCCTCTTGATAGAAAAGAAAGCAGGAGGCAAACAACAATGGGGTATTGAAATAATGAAGAAAATTTGGCGCCAAGTATGACGCACAACGTAACGTAAACTTTTTTGGCGCCAAAAATGACCGGAAATGACACACCTGCGTCACTAATGACGCTGCCGTGTGAAAGGTCTCAGAGTCACGTATGACGCCGGAAATGACGAAGTTGCGTCAAAAACTTATTTTTCAGCGCCAAAAATGACGCAATAAAGTCTAACATTTGACGCACCCGCAGGCCTAACACCTGCAATTGCAAAAAGTAGTCAAATTGAAAAAAGACCAAACCCCAGGTAAGAAATAAATTTCTTAAAGTGTCTATATTCCCAAATATGAAACTGACAGTCTGCAGAAGGAAATACATGAACCTGACTCATGGCAAATATAAGTACAATACATATATTTAGAACTTTATATAATTTGCATAAAGTGCCAAACCATAGCTGAGAGTGTCTTAAGTAATGAAAACATACTTACCAAAAGACACCCATCCACATATAGCAGATAGCCAAACCAGTACTAAAACAGTTATCAGTAGAGGTAATGGTAAATTGAGAGTATATCGTCGATCTGAAAAAGGAGGTAGGAGATGAATCTCTACGACCGATAACAGAGAACCCATGAAAAAGACCCCCGTTAGAGAAATCATCGTATTCAATAAGTGATACTCCCTTCACATCCCTCTGACATTAGCTGTACTCTGAGAGGAATCTGGCTTTAACAATGCTGAGAAGCGCATATCGACGTAGAAATCTTAGCACAAACTTACTTTACCATTTCCATAGGAGGCAAAGTTTGTAAAACTGTGGGTGTGGTGAGGGGTGTATTTATAGGCCTTTTGAGGTTTGGGAAACGTTGCCCTTCCTGGTAGGATTGTATATCCCATATGTCACTAGCTCATGGACTCTTGCCGAATTACATGAAAGAATTGGAAAAGTGCTGTGGTCATTAAGGGGTTAATGTATTTTCAATGACTTGTTATACCAGATGCAGAGTATAAAATGTATGAGAAATTGCAATTTCAGGTTAATTTGTGTATATGAAATAGCGGATTTTGTTCTTTTAAACCACAACCTATTAAAATGGGTTGAGCTTCAGGTAATATCAGATCTCATTATTTTATCACTTTTATGTACACACACTTGCTTACTTATATTATATTTGTCTGTAAGCCAAATCTTAATACTTAGGGTCTGATATTCAGAACCTTCTAAGAAGTATTGTCAGTACTACAAGGCCCTTAAAAAAAAAAATTTGAAATCCAAATTTTAACTTTATACATGTTCATGTTGCAATATAGTGTTCTTTATGTTAATCAGAGACTTCTACATTACACTACAAGGTCTAAAAACAACTTGGCAGCTTCACATCCTGAAGGAGAAGAGGAACAGGAACCGTTGCTGGCAGCTTATAAAAGGTAAGACCCTCCCCTACACAAGCAACATGTTTGCACCTTCCTTCCTGCTGCAGTGCTACTCCTCTCCTATCTCACTCCCTTTACAACATTAAAGGGACAGTCAACACTAGAATTTTTGTTGTTTTAAAAGATAGATAATCCCTTAATTACCAATTCCCCAGTTTTGCATAACCAACACAGTTATAATTATACACGTTTTACCTCTGTAATTACCTTCTATCTAAGCCTCAGCAGACTGCCCCCTTATTTCAGTGCTTTTGACAGACTTGCATTTTAGCCAATCAGAGCTGTCTCCATGGTAAAGTCACGTGCAAGAGCTCAATGTTATCTATATGAAACACGTGAACTAATGCCCTCTAGTGGTGAAAAACGATCAAAATGTATTTAGATTTGAGGCGGCCTTCAATTAGCATATGAACCTCCTAGGTTTAGCTTTCAACTAAGAATACCAATAGAACAAAGCAAAATTGGTGATAAAAGTAAATTGGAAAGTTGTTTAAAATTACATGCCCTATTTGAAACATGAAAGTTTTTTTGGACTCGACTGTCCCTTTAATCCTTAGGATGCTGCAAGCGCATTGCAAGTATTTACACTATCTTTTCCTTTGTTAAAAGTTATTTTAAAAATAATACATTAAAAGAATGTGTTTCTAAAAATATTTATTTTACCAAAAAAGATCATAATTATAAAATTACCAGACCAAGGAATGTAATATAGGACAGAAATATGGGCTTTATCTTATCTACACATGCTAAACAGATTTATATGTGTGACTGGGCTTTGAAACAATAAAGGTGAAAATAATATGTGTCTGTGAATTGGGTGGGATTTGAACATTGTAGAGAGTTTGTGTGATGTCTAAAGGAAGCAAAGATTCTAACTTTTTTTTTTTTTGAGTTGACAGAGCAAGACTGCTAAGGTCAAATATCCTCTTTAGCAAACCTCTTCACTTTAGCTTTTTTTTGGTCTTGAAACAACATTTCTCTGCATATTTTTTTGTTCTTTCTGGCTTACACAGAGACAAAATAAGTTTTGCAAGCTTTACCATGGTTGATGTCTTGCTGAGATGTTGCCATTTCTGACCTTGCTCTAAGTGCAGGCTGCACAATAGTCTTCAACATTCCTCCAGATTGACAAATTACAGGTTGAAAAGCAGCGATCAGTCTTTCCATTGTAGTAACCCACCTTTTTTATTTCTAAATCTTCCCAACCTCCAATTTACAGCAGAAGTGGCAAGAAAAAAAATGTGCCGCAATGACAGCTTTCTGCCCTGAATAGCACAGACATGCCCCCAAAATAGATATCATGTTTTAATTCTGCTTATCTGAAATACAAATTCCATGCAGATCTATGGCACAGAAATCGGCACTGTTTTAAGGTGTGTGAATAAGGATGTCTCCCTCCATTCATGCAGCTTTCAGTGAGTGTACTACAAATTCATGCACCTTTCTTAGCTTTACAATACAGTCTATTGTGTCATTTGCAGTTTCTGCTTCCTTGTATGATGCATATAATTGTAGTCAGTCTATGTTACTGTAAGATTCATAAATAATCAGAGATCTATGATACAGGATTGCAATGAAATAGGCTTTCTCTGGCTAATGAATCCTGAGGTCAAAACCAGTTTTCAGAAAGCAGTCACAAAAGTCAAAGGCTCCAACCTTACTACTTTGTAGAATACAGCACTATAATGCTTTACTTTCCACCACAAGAAGATATCTTAACAATAACTCTCTAAGGACCAGAGGTATTTGATGCTTCAAACACTAAATATATTCTTTACATTTTTAATAATATTTGTATGTTTTAGTTAAATCAATATTTAGAGTTCACACTAATCATATATTGCTTTTCATCTGGATACCAAAAAAATATGTTGATACAGTACAAGGATTAATAGATATATACACAGATATTGATAATTTTCTTTTCTTCAGATGGAAAGAGTCCACAGCTGCATCCATTACTTTTGGGAAATAAGAACCTGGCCACCAGGAGGAGACAAAGACACCCCAGCCAAAGGCTAAATACTCCTCCCACTTCCCTCATCCCCCAGTCATTCTGCCGAGGAACAAGGAACAGTAGAAGAAATACCAGGGAGAAAAGGTGTCAGAAATATAAAAAAATAAGACGCCCCACAGAACAAATACAGGTGGGGGAGCTGCGGACTCTTTCCATCTGAAGAAAATAAAAATATCAGGTAAGCATAATTTAAGTTTTTCTTCATAAATTGAAAGAGTCCACAGCTGCATTCATTACTTTTGGGAAAAAAATACCCAAGCAAGGACACTGAATGCAAAAATGGGAGGGTACAATAGGCAGCCCATTCTGAGGGCACCAGGCCTGAAAAAACCACAACCCAACCGAAACCCCACTTCATCTGAGCTGGCAAAAACACTAGAAGGATAAGGCCCCAAGGACACTGACCCGCAGATAGTCCGAAGGCCTAACTAGAGACTGCAAAGCAGACTCACTGAGCCAACACTCCTCCAGGAGAACCATTGCCCAGCAGTCGGTCCCCACAAAAACCCTACTAGTACAGTACCAAAATCCCCAAAAGGGAGAGGACAAGGGTGAACCAAAGGGATACCCAAAAGGTACAGCAAAATCCAAGAGCAGAAAAGCCCCCTTCAAAAGAAGGCCAAGTCCCCAGAGACCCGAATGGATCCTGAGAACAAGGGGAGACAACGCCCAACCCACAAGGAGCAACTGGGCATCTCCCAAATATCATGCAACAGAACCGAAAAGACAGCAGAAGACGTCAGAACTCAGAGACTGAGCAAACAGAAAAATTACAAGTAGCAAACTCAGAAGATAAATATCTGAGTCGAGTAACACACTGCCTTCCGTAGGAAGACACAGAGAAAACACTCTCCGTAAGGAAACAGCGACCAAGCAAACTAGCAGATTGTCCAACCTCCAAGGCAGAGGACACACTCCAGGCAATCCAGGCCGCCAGACCTACTCACAGATCTAAAATGGGAAGAGGCACAGAACCTCTAATAAAAAGGTCCACTGGCACCCCCAAGACCTGAGGATAAACAACAGATCTCAGATCCTACACCTAGCTGGACCAGCCCAAGCAACGGCAGATCTGAAGTAAGGGAACTGAAAGGAACCCCAAGACCAGCCCCCAAAAGGGCAGAAGAATGGACACAGCCACCTCAATCTAAAGACAAACGAGCAGGCGTTAGACCCAAGGAGATTTAGCAAGGCTACCGACTAAGTCTCAATGCGGAGCCAGAAGCTCCCCAGATGGAAAGGAACAACTCAAAGAGCAGACCAGTCCCTGAACCAGATAAACATTTGTTCCAACATCCCGAACACAGGAGAGGCCCCCAAAAAGGGAACCACACATCCGTAAGGAGGACAAAGAGCCCCCTGAAGAGGAGAGCATCAATTGACCACCTGCCCAGAAGACAGGAAGTCGTAGAAAGAACCCCATAAAACATCATTGTGCAAGCACACATAACAGGGGCAAAAGTGACAGCTGAGCAACTGCAAACCCTCCGTTTGCTAGGCAGGAAAGCCCACCATCAGGTCACAGTAGTTGGCTGTCCCAGGGTAACCGTATCATTCGGCACAAGACAAGGCCCAAGGAGCCCCGACTCTCAATAAATCTGGTCAAGTTGTAAAACAGAACAGCCAGAACAAGGGCGAAGCCCACGCACCCCGGAAACTGGAACTCCCAGGCCAGTCCTCGGATCATAAGGTCCGGTAACATCCCACTGCAGGATCCTCAAAGAGAAAACGCTGAGCCAAAGCCTCGACAGCCGGAAGATCAGGACAAGAAGATTGGGCCCCACAAACGTTTGGATTAAACAATCTTCCAGAATAAAAAAGATAACAAGATAACATTGCAAGTCCCGACCCAAAGGGAAGAGACCACCCCTTGCAGGAGCCCAACACTCCAAAGAGCCAGGGCTATAAAAGGACACTAGAACTAACAGGCATCCAAGCATCATTAACCTGATTATGCTTGAAAGTGCCACTAACCCCCCTAAGGGACACACAGTGCTGCTCATTTTATCTACCTCGAAAGGAGGAAAGGCTGAGTAGACCTCGCCGGGGGATCGAACTAGCAGCCCTCTGGTTGTTACAGTACAGAGTAGCCACAGAGCATTAGAATGCTGAGCGAGCTGTCCAGCTAGCCACGAGCTCCAGACACAAGGGGAACAGAGAGGACAAGTCACCCGAACAGAGCAACATCAACCCTCCACATCACCTAAGATTCAAAGTCAGAGGACAGTAAAAAATGGGTTTGGATGCCACCGGGATGGCAATACCTGAACTATATGAGTGGAAAACCACTAGGACCTCTTCTATCCAAGAAGGAGATGCCGAGCATTCCCAACACCAGGGAAGGACCCCTAACCGGAGCCCAAAATACCTCATTGTCTAAAGTTCCGAAAAAAGGAACAACCAACTCCAGAAGGGAATCCAAGTTCCTGAAGGCGACCCATCCACAAGGAGAAACTGACAATCCAAGAGGTCTCAATGAAGAAGAGAACCACTAAAGGAACAAGTGCAAAAGGACAATTTCATAAGTGACACCACCCCGACCGGCGGAAAAGAGGCGCTAAACCCTCTAATTTTCCCACCATGTGGGAAGAAATACTCTAGGTTCTAATGGTATCGGAAGCAACAGAGGGTGATGCAGCAAAATTCACTGACCCAGTCACCAGAGAAATGGCTATTTAGGACTGAAACAATCCCGAGAGCTGCATGGACCTGCAAATCCTCTTGAGAATGCTTAGCGGAAACTTGAAAATCAAACTTAAATAATGTTAATAGCACTCGGCACCCCAACCTGACCAGCAAGGTATACTAGGCGTCACATGTGTGATAAGCCACGAGACAGAAGATCTGAACCCAAGCAGGACCAGCCTGCAACCAGGGTCATTAATGCCAAGCTGGCTAAATCCACCCTCAGAGAGGAAGGAAGGAAAAACAGACAAACAAGGGACTAACGTGTCCCGAACATCTTCCGTAGAAGTAAACAGTGAGTATCAATCCCAGAGAAGTTCCCGCAGAAAACATAGTATGAAAAGGAAAAATTAAATTAATCTTAACTGGATAAATAAAATAACAGGCAACCCGAGGGTTAATGCCCAAAAAGAACAGAAGGTCCGCAAGACCAGCCTAACGGAAACCCTGTCTTCTAACAACACTAGGAAAGATCTCAATAACAAGACTAAAGGAGATTACTTCATCCCCCCATGTCTAACGAGGTGCACCATTCAAAGGAGGAGACTGATGAGTCCCATACCCAAGAAGGATAGGGTCCCCAAGCAGCTCAAAAATGTGTCAAACACTAAGGTGAGCCCGCCTGTAACGAAAGGCACAATATAAGCCAATTGAGGTGGCAAATAATAGATCATATTCCACCCAATAGGATGGGTATCAACAGGGAGCGCCTCTTGAAAACAGAGAGAAATGTGGTGGATCCACAAATTGGAAACACTTACACCAAAATGGCTTAATAAAGATAAAATCTATCATGTTATTTCTGAATATCTCCTTTGCCTTATCACACTGTTTCAGAATTTCTAGCAGCAAAAATGTAGTTTCTAGTGTTCTACATTATTTTAAATATATATATCTATATATTTATTAAGGGTTATTAGACATTGTAATAGATAGGTGTATATAATATTGAACTAAGGGTTAACTTCTGATGTATGCATCCATTTGGCCACTAGATGGAGCGCCTTCCCTATTGTGGGTGTAAGGGCGCCAAAATGAGGGTATTTAAAAATGTACTTAGCCATTGTTATGTTATCAAGCATGAATAAGGGGCTGTGACCCCGAAATGTCGCATTTTCCTGTGTATACAATAAAGTATTTGATTATTTAAAGTGCTGAGGACCTATATCTTCTATTTCTACATGTACAAGGACTTGGCAGTACCCTTGGGTCACTCGTGCACTTTTTCCTGGAGTGTGTGCTGTTCCTCTCTGTTGTTTTACATCTTTCTGTAACGAAAGGCACAACACTCAGGCACAGTTACACCCGCAGGGAACTGTACATGCCCTCCGGAGGCCAAAGGACCTGGTGCAATCGGGCACGAGCAAAATCGCGAACAAACATCTGGACTTTGCAGACACGCAAGCGCCAAAAGTATGTAAAAGCGAAAATGTGCCACAATCTCTGGGGGAAACACATAACTTGGGTTACCCGCATGTGTAGTAGTAGAAAACGGTAGGAAACTTGCCTCCCGGTGGACAGGACCCCCCGAGGCAGATGGCTCAGCAGTCTCTTGAATCCCTGAGCCTGAGGAACAAGCCGCTCTATGATGGCCTAAAGAACATAACTGACTAACCTGAGTCAACTGTGCTAATTCGCATTCTTCACAGGATGAAGAATCTGAATCAGAATGTTGACCAATCTCAACATCAGTATCCTCCATAACTGGATCAAGGATACCCAAAAATGGACTATATATAAAACAATTTGAACGGCACCTGACACCCACAATGGCTGGGAAACTCACCACCTCCTATGTACCAGACACTAGCGGACTAAAATTTTCCTTCACCACACAGTCAGTAATGCGGAAATGGAAGACCAGAACGTAAACACGCTCGGTCACAAGGTGAACTGTACAGTTCAACAAAAAGCATGCCTGACTGTAAGGATGCATCACTTCAATAGGCCGTTATGTTCTAAGCCACAAGCCCAGTAAACACTACACATAAGCAGATTGAATCACATAACAAACATGATTTAAAAAAAAAACCTGTTCAATAGTCCCCCTCAGGAGATATTAACCCTTGATTCCAAGACACTTAAAGGAGTCTCACTGAGACCTTGTAGTTTTCATGTGAGTTGGCAGGAACAAATGAGTTACAGTACATTCATGAAGAAGTAAAATGAAACGATCTTACCGGAATCTACGCCGTGGAACAGGAACACGGCCCTTCAAGTGTGATGGATAGTAGCATCGCCTCCGCCATGAAATTGAGAGAAGAAGACAGCGAAGCGAATTTCGACAACGCTGATTGCTTGAGGAGCGGTTAACATGAGTCAGGATGGTTTGGCAAAAAGACTCTTCCTGCATCTCCGGACTCTAACTTTCATCCAAGCCCTCACTGAGAGACTGACAGGATTACTTAAAACTCCCATCCCATGTCGAAGAGTACTACCCTCCATAAGAGACAAATTCAATTCCGACACGTCTCTGCCATCCTCCTGGGACGAAAGGCAAAGAATGACTGGGGGATGAGGGAAGTGGGAGGAGTAATTAAGCCTTTGGCTGGGGTGTCTTTGCCTCCTCCTGGTGGCCAAATTCTTATTTCCCAAAAGTAATGAATGCAGCTTTGGGATCTTTCCATTTATGAAGAAAATACTGACATATATACTATCATTCCAACCCAAAACTGTTTACAGCAGGAGCTGTAAAATCCACCTCTGTTTTGGACATAGTAGGCTGGGAAAAGTACTGCGTGATTTAGTACCTATGTGCAACTAGTGCAATGGGTTAAAAGCTCACTACTGTAAATAGGAAAAGCTACTGCCATGTTTTATGCAAAATATTAATATCCCACATTTTTTTTACAATAACAAAATTAGAAAATACTTTACTTAAAAAAGAAACTTAAAGGGACACTGAACCCAAATTTTTTCTTTTGTAATTCAGAAAGAGCATGCAATTTTAAGCAACTTTCTAATTTACTCCTATTATCAATGTTTCTTCATTCTCTTGCTATCATTATTTGAAAATGAAGGCATCTAAGCTTTTTTTTGGTTTCAGTACTCTGGACAGCACTTTTTTTATTGGTGGATGAATTTATCCGCCAATCAGCAAGGACAACCCAGGTTGTTCACCAAAAATGGTCCAGCATCTAAACTTACATTCTTGCATTTCAAATAAAGATACCAAGAGAATGAAGAAAATTTGATAATAGAAGTAAATTAGAAAGTTGCTTAAAATTTCATGCTCAATCTGAATCACGAAATAATTTTTTTGGGTACAGTGTCCCTTTAATGAATCTAGAACATTGCATATTAGCCAGGAATTTAAGAGAAAAACTTACCCAAAGCACTGGGGATGTTTGTTATATTTTAGCTATCACTCCATTTAAACAGAAATAGTTGTTGTTTTTATTTACCTATAAAAAACTATATAGTTTTGCCATAAAAAGTAGATGACAGTTTCAACTAGCTATCTATTGACAGAATTAAGAAATCATTGTAAAATTACTCAAAAAAAGTTAAATAAATAAATAAAAGATTAATTATCACATTCCACTTGGCATGTATTTAATTTGTATTATTTTTTAATATTTTTGATCATTTTTAGGTCTTTATCTGCAGCTATGTGTATTATGGTTTAAAATGATGCAATATGGTAACTCTCATTTAGCATAGCAAAACTGCCCAAATTCACAAAAATTAACCTGCAAAACTATATATATTTTAAAGTAGACAGCCCAAGGTATAGATCTGGGTCCATTTTGTTATATTGCGTGCTACCATGTGGCTGTCACATGTATGCACAATGGAATAGTTTGCCACAAATATTTGGTTTCCCATTGGTTGTAAAAGCTTCTGTAGGAGATCCTCTGTTCAGAAATAACAGATATACAAGACTTTGTCATTTTTTTGGTCTATAGTAGGCAGAAAATGGCAGCTGTGTACCACACTTCTGAAAGAGAATTTGTAGACAAGTTATGGGTTCAGGGCCTATTTGGATGGCATAACAGCATGCATTCTAAAAACTGACCCCAAAAACCATATATATTTGTAAAGTAGACATACCCAAGGCATTAATCTAGGCCCATGCCCCAAAGACACCCTTCTTGCCTGAGGGATCTATTAAGTTTGTCAAGAAATTTAAATCTAGTTACAAAATGAATTATTTATATCAATTTCTGGCAGGAAAGTTAAATAAGTGGGACTGGAGGAGAGATGATTAACCCCTGGCATGCCAGTAGATATGTCTTAAGAAATTAAATAAAATTATGGCCTAGATTAGTGAAGCACTATTGATAGCACAGGGTTTTATTGACATGCAAAAGAAAGGGTGTTTTCCATGTTTAGGTTACTCCAAATGTAATAATATGGTGAAAGGTCTCCATGTAACACATCCCACGAGTGGTAGGAAACTTGATATGAGACATTTTTTAACATGCAATACTGATTTAGCTATTTATTTGATAAAGTGTCCTTGTACTATTACTTGAGAGAGACAACAAGGAGCCTCCATAATAGGATATTGGAGCACAAGTTAAATATTAGAAATAGAAATTTAGGGGCTCCTGTAGCCTTTTATTTTTTTAGAGGCTCAAAATAATATTAATCAGTTGAGATTTCAGGTCACAGAAAATATCCCTAGGTTGAGGAAAGGGGGTGATAGTGAGGTCCTTTTAAAGCAGAAGGAGGCTTTTTGGATATTTAAGCTCAATACCCTCTCCCCTTATGGAATAGATAAGGATATGAATTGGTACATTTATTATTAGTAAGGGAAATCCCTAATGGTGAAATATATATGGTTGCAATAATGTTTCTAAAAAGATAGGAGTCCTTTATATATTCACTAGTCCTAAAGCCTTTTCACTCAGGCCATTTTTTGCGGTCCCACCCCTTGCTCTCTCTCTCTCCCCTCTCTTTTGCTCCCTCACCCCCTCTCTTTTGTGCTCTCTCTCCCCCTCTCTTTTGTGCTCTCTCTCCCCCTCTCTTTTACGCTCTCTCTCGCTCCACCTCTCTTTTGCTCTCTCTCTCCCCCTCTCTTTTGCTTTCTCTCCCCTCTCTTTTGTGCTCTCTCTCTCCCCCTCTCTTTTGATCTCTCTCCCCCCCTCTCTTTTGTGCTCTCTCTCTCTCCCTCTCTTTTGTGCTCTCTCTCTCTCCCCCTCTATTTTGCTCTCTCTCCCCCTCTTTTGTTGTCTCTCTCCCCCTCTTTTGCTCTCTCTCTCTCTCCCCCTCTTTTGCTCTCTCTTTTCCCCCCCTCTCATTTGCTCTCTCTCCTCTCGTTTGCTCTCTCTCTCCTCTCATTTGCTCTCTCTCTCCCTCTCATTTGCACTCTCTCCCCCTCTCTTTTGCACTCTCTCCCCCTCTCTTTTGCGCTCTCTCCCCCTCTCTTTTGCGCTCTCTCCCCCTCTCTTTTGCGCTCTCTCCCTCTCTCTTTTGTGCTCTCTCCCCCTCTCTGTTATGCTCTCTCCCCCTCTCTTTTTCGCTCTTTCCCCCTCTCTTTTGTGCTCTCTCTCCCCTCTCTCTTTTGCGCTCTCTCCCCTCTCTCTTTTGCGCTCTCTCCACCCTCTCTTTTGCGCTCTCTGCATGCAATACCGATTTAGCTATTTATTTGATAAAGTGTCCTTGTACTATTACTTGAGAGAGACAACAAGGAGCCTCCATAATAGGATATTGGAGCACAAGTTAAATATTAGAAATAGAAATTTAGGGGCTCCTGTAGCCTTTTATTTTTTTAGAGGCTCAACATAATATTAATCAGTTGAGATTTCAGGTCACAGAAAATATCCCTAGGTTGAGGAAAGGGGGTGATAGCGAGGTCCTTTTAAAGCAGAAGGAGGCTTTTTGGATATTTAAGCTCAATACCCTCTCCCCTTATGGAATAGATAAGGATATGAATTGGTACATTTATTATTAGTAAGGGAAATCCCTGATGGTGAAATATATATGGTTGCAATAATGTTTATAAAAAGATAGGAGTCCTTTATATATTCACTAGTCCTAAAGCCTTTTCACTCAGGCCATTTTTTGCGGTCCCACCCCTTGCTCTCTCTCTCTCCCCTCTCTTTTGCTCCCTCACCCCCTCTCTTTTGTGCTCTCTCTCCCCCTCTCTTTTGTGCTCTCTCTCCCCCTCTCTTTTACGCTCTCTCTCGCTCCACCTCTCTTTTGCTCTCTCTCTCTCCCTCTCTTTTGCTTTTTCTCCCCTCTCTTTTGTGCTCTCTCTCTCCCCCTCTCTTTTGCGCTCTCTCTCTCCCCCTCTCTTTTGCGCTCTCTCTCTCCCCCTCTCTTTTGTGCTCTCTCTCCCTCTCTTTTGTGCTCTCTCTCTCTCCCCCTCTATTTTGCTCTCTCTCCCCCTCTTTTGTTGTCTCTCTCCCCCTCTTTTGCTCTCTCTCTCTCTCCCCCTCTTTTGCTCTCTCTTTTCCCCCCTCTCATTTGCTCTCTCTCCTCTCGTTTGCTCTCTCTCTCCTCTCATTTGCTCTCTCTCTCCCTCTCATTTGCACTCTCTCCCCCTCTCTTTTGCGCTCTCTCCCCCTCTCTTTTGCGCTCTCTCCCCCTCTCTTTTGCGCTCTCTCCCCCTCTCTTTTGTGCTCTCTCCCCCTCTCTGTTGTGCTCTCTCCCCCTCTCTGTTGTGCTCTCTCCCCCTCTCTTTTTCGCTCTTTCCCCCTCTCTTTTGTGCTCTCTCTCCCCTCTCTCTTTTGCGCTCTCTCCCCTCTCTCTTTTGCGCTCTCTCCACCCTCTCTTTTGCGCTCTCTGCACCCTCTCTTTTGCGCTCTCTCCCCCTCTCTTTTGCGCTCTCCCCCCTCTCTTTTGCGGTCTCTCCCCCCTCTCTTATGCGCTCTCTCCCCCTCTCTTTTGCGCTCTCTCCCCCTCTCTTTTGCGCTCTCTTCCCCTCTCTTTTTCACTCTTTCCCCCTCTCTTTTGTGCTCTCTCTCCCCTCTCTCTTTTGTGCTCTCTCCACCCTCTCTTTTGCGGTCTCTCCCCCCTCTCTTTTGCGCTCTCCCCCCTCTCTTTTGCGCTCTCCCCCCTCTCTTTTGCGCTCTCTCCCCCCTCTCTTTTGCGCTCTCTCCCCCCCTCTCTTTTGCACACTCTCCCCCCTCTCTTTTGCGCTCTCTCCCCCTCTCTTTTGCACTCTCTCCCCCTCTCTTTTGCGCACTCTCCCCCTCTCTTTTGCCCACTCTCCCCCCCCTTTTTTTCTGTCTCTCCCCCCCCTCTCTTTTGCTGTCTGTCTCCCCCCTCTCTTTTGCCGTCTCTCTCCCCCCCTCTCTTTTGCCGTCTCTCTCCCCCCTCTCTTTTGCTGTCTCTGTCTCTCTCCCCCTCTCTCTTTTGCTGTCTCTCTCCCCCTCTCTCTTTTGCTGTCTCTCTCCCCCTCTCTCTTTTGCTGTCTCTCTCTATCCACCCTCTTCTGCTCTCTCTATTCCCCCCTCTTTAGAGCTCTCTGTCTCTCGGCATCTGGCCCCGTCCGCATCATGCCCGGCCACGCCCATGTCACACAGACCATGCCCACTTCACACCCGTCCGGTCACGCCCACTCCCCCACACAACGCCAGGTCAGTTGGAAGGCCAGGTGTGTTTGTCCTCGCGCGCAGTCTCTACTGTGCATGACAGCTTCGGACAAACACACTTGGCCTTTTATTATATAGGATTGGTGGTGGATATATGAAAAAAACTTTTTTTTCTCTTAATCAATAAGGGAATTTTTCCACTAAACTTCATTAATGAATTCAGCTAGTAGTAGTGTTTAGATTTCACTAGGGAGAGTCATATATGAACATTTGAAGGGGTTTAACAAACCTGTTCAAGGGGCTGTATCTTTTGACCTCTAGTGTTTTTAAGGCTCTAAATGATGTAACTTTTATTAATCATGACTAAGTAGGGCTGTGTCCTGAAACGTTGCTTTCAAATATGTGAATAAATACAGCTTTGATTCAACTTATGATGGTGCAGCTCTCCTTTTGGATTCTACTAAATATAGAGATAATCTAATGAGGTCTGCTTTCCCTGCAAGCTCAGCCCATAGCAATTTGGTATAACAAGTCATAATAAACCAGTCAAGTGGAAACCAATTTTACGGCACACTGTCCCTTTATGTACATCTACAACTGACATAAGTTTGTTTTGTCTATGCATAAAAGTAATGTTCTTTCTAAAACTTCTTGACATAGAGTGAAGGTAAAAGCTAAGAAGCCAGTTTAGGTTTAGGAAGTGCTATATGAGCAGTCACAATTCACTTACTGGAGCATTTCACTTTGGTTAATATGTCCACATGAAACACAAATGTTTATTTAATGATTCAGATAGAGCATATCATTTTAAACAACTTTCTTATTTAGTGCAACAGTGCACTACTGGGAACTACCTGAACTCATCAGGTAAACCAATGACAAGGGGCAGCCACCATTCAGCAGCAAACCCCCATGGTGCATTGCTGCTCCTTAGCCTACATGGGTATGCTGTTTAACAAATGATACAAAGAGAATCAAGCAAATTAAATAATAGAAGTAAATTAGAAAGTTGTTTAACCCCTTTGCTACCAGGAATTTCAGATAAAAATGTGTCCAAAGTACCAGAGAATTTTTAGCATTTTTGCTGTTTAAACACAATTAGAGCTTTTGATTTTTGATTAATAATTGGAAAAAATTATATATATACACAACCCAAGGTATTGATCTAGGCCCATTTTGGTACATTTGATATCAATATTTCGCCACCAGATACAGACCATATTAAAATTAAATTGTTAAAGTTTTTGCAAACTTTGTGTTTCTCAATGAAATTATTTACACACAGCTACTGCAGTCATGTGACAAGTGGTTGTAAAAACTTCCTTGGGATCCCCTTTGTTTATAAATAGCAGACATGCCTGGCTTTTGCATTGCTTTTTGGCAATTAGAATGCCACTAATTGCAGCTTCGCACCTTGCTTGAAATTCCTGGCTGTGAAGGGGTTAATTAGTTTGCTTGTAAGGTTAATTGTTGATGCATAGTAGAGATTAACCTTCCACATGACATGACATCCCACTCCCTGATCCCTCCCAAACAGCTCTCTTCCCTCCCTTAGTCCACCATCTTGGGTATTGGCAGACAATCTGCCAGTATGCAGTTTAGATATTTTTTATTTATGTATTATTTTTTTCTGCAGTGTAGTGTTCCCTCCTCAACCCTCCCATCTCCCTGATTCCGCCAAACAGCTCTTTAACCCTTCCCACGCCCACTAGTGGCGGCCATCACAGGTACTGACAGCTGTCTGCCAGTACCCAGTTTATATGTATTTTTAAAAATGTATTTATTCATTTCTATTTTTTCTGTAGTGTAGTGGTTCCCCATACCTCACCCCTCACAAAGATTACTACTTAGGGTGCCTTTCCTTATAATTCCCCTCTTTGCTGTAGTGTAGCTTCCTATCCCTCTCCTTTTAGTTGAAATAAGTCTTTATTAAAGGCAACAACAATCCAAAGACAGTACATCAAGGAATTCACCAAGTTTAACATCCGAAAGGCATAAAGGTACAATGTTTAGAAACATACATTCCTTTAGCTACCCTCCGGCCCGGATCAGCCAAGTAAAAATAAAAGAGTCCTTGTGACTGATCATATATAGTGTATTACTGTATATATACTTTGACCATTTTATACGCACATGTAAATCCATAATAATAAAATCAAACCAACATAAACAAAGAAAAAGAACAAAAATCATAAATGTAGTACTAGTAGTGATCCCAAACTCCCTCTTACTTCTTTCATGATGTCCCCCATTTTAACCGGATATACATTCCTCACTCCTTCTCATTCATTATCCAGTAAAACCATATTTTAGTGAATTGTTCCCTGGCCTCTTGTATTGAGGCAGAGATATCCGACATAGTATATATGTGTTCTATCTTACCTAATATCTCTTGCCAATCAGGGGCCCCTACCTTCCAGTGTCTGGCTATACAGACTCTGGTCGCCGTGCATAGAATCTTAATAAATGTATTTATGGCCTTGTTATATTGTGAAAATCTATAATTCAGGAGCGCATGCGCAGGTGTCAGGGTAATATGTTCCTGTAGTAACCTGTCTAGGAATTTCTGGAGTTTTTCCCAGATCGTTCTAATCTGAGGGCATGTCCACCACATGTGGAGGTATGTACCCCTTTCCCCACATCCTCTGTAGCATTGGCTTGTGTCATTTTGTGAAAAGTGGCATGTTTTCTCTGGGGTGAGATACCACCTGAAAGCTGTCTTTATACAGTTTTCTCTTAGGTCTGCATTAATCAGTCCCCTGCTAGTGTCATACATCACCTGGTCCCACTGTTCCCTTGATAGATTCAGTCCAGTGTCAAGCCCCCACTTCACCACCAGCGCCGAGTGACTCGGTGCCGCAGCTCCCTGCAGGGCGTATAATAGTTTTGATATCAATTGTTTCTGTCTGTCTGGGGCGAAACAAATCAGTTCCAGGGTGGTCATAGTCCGTGTGGTCCAGGGATAGGAATATCTGTGTATAGCTGAGGAGATCTAAAGGTATAGAAACCAATGTAGTTTCAGTGGGTGAATTTTATCCTGAAGCTGAGAATACGTCTGTATTTGGCTTCCCTCCGCTACCCTGTAAATCCGCTACCCTGTAAAGACCTTTATTGAGCCACTTCCCTACCTGTGTACGTATCTCAGGTGGGAGAAGAGATCACACCAGTTTAATTCTAGAGTTTGTGGGGAGTAGTTTCAGAGAGCCCGTGTGAGATCTCCAAATCCTAATAGTGTCAGTCATGGCTAGTGTTCTAAAGCTTCTTCTATCTAGTGTGTGCCCAACTTCCCACAAAGCATCAGCGGGGTACTCATATCCCCCAAGATCCGCCTCCAACTTAGTCCAAAGAATCTTGTGGTTGTTCTTGCTTAGCAAGGAGGTTTGAGCAAGTCTGGCTGCATGTAAATATGCATTTAGGTTTGGTATGCCCCCCCCCCCAGTTGCCTGTGTCTAGATAATGCGTGTGAGGCAATTCTTGCTTTTCTGTCGTTCCTTAGGAAGCTATTAAGGGATGATTGTAATTTGAGCAGAATTGACTTAGGCACCATTGTAGGGAGAGCCCTAAAAAGATATAAAATCCTGGGAAGGATGTTCATTTTGATGGCCGAGAGTCTCCCATACCAGGAGAAGTTGTAGGTTCTCCATTTTTTAAGATCCCTGTCTATAATCTTGTATAGTGGAGCATAATTTAAGTCATGTAAGGTATGGTAAGAATCTGATATTTTTATGCCCAGTTAAGTAATCGACTTTTTGGCCCACGTAAACTCAAAATTAGTCTCAATTAGTTTTTTGTATGTGTTGGGAGAGATAGTGGCAAAGCTTCACTTTTTTCTAGGTTGATCTTGTAACCTGATACCAATGAGAAGTCAAGAAGTGTCTGGTAGAGATTAGGCAGGGAAATCAAGGGTCTAGTTATAGTCAAAAGTACGTCGCCCGCAAAAAGCGACAGTTTGTATTCCAAGTCCCCCACCCTTACACCCAAAATGTCAGGATTTTGTCTTATGTTTGCCGCAAATGGTTCTATGCACAAGGCAAAAAGTAGTGGTGACAGGGGGCAACCCTGTCTCGTGCCACTAAGGATCTTAATGGATCTGGATTGAAAACCTGCTGCTCTAATGACCGCCGTTGGGGTAGAATATATCCCCCCTATCGCCTTCATGAACGCCCCCCTAAATCCCATCTCTGTCAGAAAAGATGTCATGTAGGTCCAGTCTATTCTGTCGAACGCCTTCTCAGCATCCAATGAGAGAAGCAGAGAAGGCGTCCCAGTACCCTTTAGGTAATCTACTAGTGTAATGTTCCTCCTCACGTTGTCAGGGGCCTTCCTTTCCGATATAAAACCCACTTGGTCTGGGTGGACCAAGAGTGGGGCTACCTTCTTAAGCCTATTGGCCAGCATTTTTGTGAGAATTTTGACATCCTGGTTTATCAGGGATATTGGCCTATAGCTTTGACATTTCTCGGGGTTCTTGCCTGGTTTAGGTATTACTACTATCTTAGCTCTTAAAACATCTGTCGGTATTTCCATACCTCCCATGACATCATTGCAGAATTTCTGCAGATTTGTGACCAAATCTGATTTGAAAATTTTGTAATATTCCGCTGGGTACCCATCCGGCCCCGGTGCTTTGCCCAATTTCAGGTCCTTAATGGCTTGGAGGATTTCCCCTGTCGTGATGTCAGCATTCAAGTCCTCATTGTCTTGTTCAGTAAGTTTGTTTAGTTTGGCCCTAGCTAATAATTGTCTTAGAAGCTCTTGTGTCTGTGGCGTGTGATTCACTTTTTTTTCCCATTATAAAGTGAAGTGTAATAGTCAGCAAATGTGTCGGCTATCTCTTGTGGGTGAGATGTACGTTCCCCATCAATTTTTTGCAGCAATGGAATTGAGAAATTCCTAACCCTTTCTCTTATTTTATGCGCTAGATAGCTATCCGGTGTGTTTGAGTATAGATAATAATGGGCTTTTAGTGTCTGTATTGCCCTAACTGAGTGGGAGTCAAGGAACTTAGTCAGGGTCTTAGGGCCTTTCTCTTTGTTTGGAGAATCTTGAAGGTTGAGGAGGAGAGTGTTTGTTGGTGACGTTTCTCCAATACCTTAATCTCTGCCTGGAGTTTGTGTCTAACTTCTAGGGCTTTCTTGCTGGCATTTGATTTTGCTTTGATCAGAAATCCCCTAATGAATGGTTTGTGAGCTGCCCAGGTGTGGATAGGGTTACTAGTTGATCCCTTGTTCATAGACCAGTATTCGCCTAATGCCTTGGACATATTCATGTGTGTGTCTTGGTGTTTAACTGTTGCCGGGTCAAAGGTCCATGACCGCTGTCTGCTTGTATTTATAATACCCGTCAATTCAATTTGTATCAGAGAATGGTCAGACCACACACGAGTGTATAGACGATGTGACCACATTCGGCAGTAGAGTCTGACTAAGGAAGATGTAATCTAGCCTAGAATAGGATTTGTGGGCATGAGAGTAGAATGTATAGTCCAGCATCCTACCATATTTAGCCTCCCAAGAGTCTAGGATGTTATGCGTAGCTAGGGAATCCCTAATGGTCTTTACTATGTTGTTATGTCTCTGTTGTTTATTAGTCAGTTTGAGTCTTGTCGATGTTTTATGTGGGGTCAGAGATATATTAAAATCTCCAGCTAGTATAATACAGGACTTTGACCATTGCGTCAGGAGGTGTGACATTTGTCTAAAAAAAGAGTCCTGCTTCTCATTGGGGGCATAAACATTGCAGATAGTGAACAGTACATTCTGTATACTTCCACTAATAATGAGATATCTGCCTTCGGGATCTGTTATTACTTCCTCAGTGTGGAATTGAAGTGCTTGATGTATAAGGATGTACACCCCCCTTTTCTTTGTATCTGTAGTCGAGTGGCAGTGTATGGGAAATTGTCTAGACCAGTATCTAGGAATTACTGTTTTGGGGAAGTGAGTTTCTTGTAACATTATGATATCGGCTTTTGCTCTAGAGTATTGGGTGAGGGCCGTTTTTTGTTTAACATCCGTGTTAAGGCCTATCACATTGTGTGAGATAATTCTAATATTTTGCACCATTACTCATGTCTTTCCCTCCCTTTTGCCTGGAATGGACCCACCTTCCTTCCCTAAGTGACAGCTCGTACCACAAAAAAAGTAATTTGAAAACATACATAATAACATAAAACAACATTTTAACTGAAGTAATACCAAAATATAGAGTGTCTAGGCCTACTGCCCACGCACCCCATGTGAACATAACTCAAAGGTAACTTACCAAATAGGCATAACAAACGTACAATAAGAATTAATATGATAACGTAATTAGCTATGTGTGCAAATGAGAGCTAGATAGCCTGTGTTATTCACGTTCCTCCCCTTTGATGCCCAGATGACACACTAGCATAGGATAATTTTTCCTTCAGCAGAAATCTGAACCAAGTCATCTCCTTTCCCCCTCGACCCATACACCCTTAGAGTCCTTGGCCACTGGCCTTAATAGTTTAGTCTTTCTTATGACCCCATGGTCATAGCAAATGTCCCCCTCTCCTTAAGTGCTTGACTCCCAACATCTCCCTAGAGAGGAGAGAGAAAACTGTGAGGTCCGGCGTAAAGCCCAAGCCCCCATAAAAGTCCCACCTGAAAAAAGAAGGGTTAATTCAATACTCATCTACTCAGTACAGTGTCCCGGTATCATAGGAAACTCAACACATTTTCAAGTTTTCTGTTTCTTCCTGATGACCTTCGTCCAGTTCTGACTTCTTAAGTGGGCATTTGTAGCGCTCGATACCACCTCCCCCCTCCATGATCACCCAAGGGGAGTCGGGGGGGTCAAGACCCAGATGTTTGCAGATTTCAGGCTTGTCATTTGGGTCCTTGATGGTAAATGTCACCCCATTTTGTATGATGTTGAGTGCAAAAGGGAATCCCCATCGGTAGTTGATTTGATTTTTTCCTTAGGAGTTGTGTGAATGGTCTCAAAGCTCCTCTCCTTTGAAGTGTTTTCACACAAAGGTCCTGAAAGACTTGGACTACCGAGCCCTGGAACTTGAAGGTCGGGTTCTTTCTCGATGCAGCAAGGATAGCTTCTTTTTCTCGAAAGCAGAACATCCGAACAATCACATCCCTTGGAGGGGCATCCCCCTTGGGTTTCGCTCTCAGGGCCCTATGGGCTCTCTCCAAATGGAATATGTTATCTTCTGCTTGCCCTGTTATGGCCTGAAAGAGAAGAGTCAGGTATCTATCTAGATCACCAGGAGACACAGACTCAGGAATTCCCTTCAGTCTGATGTTGCACCTGCGACTACGATTTTCTAGATCCTCCATCCTCTCTTGGATTGAATCTAGCTCTAGTTGGTGTGAGGCTACTTGTTGAGATAGCGTAGAGACCTCTTATAGTGTGGTGTTTTCACTGTCTTCTAAAGTCGCTACCCAGTTGCCCAGGTCCTGCACCTCTTGTTTGATCTCAGCAAGACTGCTAGTAACTGATTGTTGCATAGTGTCCATCTTCTCCAAGAGTTTTTCAAAATTAGTAGATATGTCTTGCTTGGATACCAGATGTCTAATATCTGCTTTAGTTACAGGTGTCAAATCTTCCATGTTGGAATTGGTGTTAGAGTCTGAATCTGCCCCCTCTTCTGGATTTCTCATTTGAGTCTCTATTTGTTTATCTCCTTAAGCCGATTTAAAAAAGAGACTTGCGGTAGCCGCCTTGCCTCCCAGGGCAGATTTAGGTGGTTTTCTCTGGGACATTGTAGGGGGTTATATAAAAATTGCCCTGGCGAAAGTAAAGCTATCGCTCAGACGGTTACAGGGGGTTCCCTCTTCTAATATCAGTGTTACTCTGAAAGGATCAAAGAGAGAGTTTATCCCCCTCACAGCCTAGCTTAGATCTTGGATCTCTCTCCTTTCTTCCAGCTCTTTAATTTTTAGCAATAGCCAGGAGGTCGTTTCCAATATGTCCAGAGGGATAGTCGCTTCTTCACCCTCCTGCACCCATCTAGATTATGGCTAGTCACCTATTGCATCCACAGTGCTAGTAGCCTAAGATAGATGTGTCCTTAATAGGCCGTTAGCTCTTGTATATGGGCCTTCTACACTCACTCCTAACTGTGATAGGTGGCTTGTATAGGCCGGGTGTATACTGCCAGATGGTCAGGCCTTGTCAATCTCCTCACCCCCTACTCCGGTTCTTATACAGGGAGTGCAGAATTATTAGGCAAGTTGTATTTTTGAGGATTAATTTTATTATTGAACAACAACCATGTTCTCAATGAACCCAAAAAACTCATTAATATCAAAGATGAATAGTTTTGGAAGTAGTTTTTAGTTTGTTTTTAGTTATAGCTATTTTAGGGGGATATCTGTGTGTGCAGGTGACTATTACTGTGCATAATTATTAGGCAACTTAAAAAAAAACAAATATATACCCATTTCAATTATTTATTTTTACCAGTGAAACCAATATAACATCTCAACATTCACAAATATACATTTCTGACATTCAAAAACAAAACAAAAACAAATCAGTGACCAATATAGCCACCTTTCTTTGCAAGGACACTCAAAAGCCTGCCATCCATGGATTCTGTCAGTGTTTTGATCTGTTCACCATCAACATTGCGTGCAGCAGCAACCACAGCCTCCCAGACACTGTTCAGAGAGGTGTACTGTTTTCCCTCCTTGTAAATCTCACATTTGATGATGGACCACAGGTTCTCAATGAGGTTCAGATCAGGTGAACAAGGAGGCCATGTCATTAGATTTTCTTCTTTTATACCCTTTCTTGCCAGCCACGCTGTGGAGTACTTGGACGCGTGTGATGGAGCATTGTCCTGCATGAAAATCATGTTTTTCTTGAAGGATGCAGACTTCTTCCTGTACCACTGCTTGAAGAAGGCGTCTTCCAGAAACTGGCAGTAGGACTGGGAGTTGAGCTTGACTCCATCCTCAACCCGAAAAGGCCCCACAAGCTCATCTTTGATGATACCAGCCCAAACCAGTACTCCACCTCCACCTTGCTGGCGTCTGAGTCGGACTGGAGCTCTCTGCCCTTTACCAATCCAGCCACGGGCCCATCCATCTGGCCCATCAAGACTCACTCTCATTTCATCAGTCCATAAAACCTTAGAAAAATCAGTCTTGAGATATTTCTTGGCCAGTCTTGACGTTTCAGCTTGTGTGTCTTGTTCAGTGGTGGTCGTCTTTCAGCCTTTCTTACCTTGGCCATGTCTCTGAGTATTGCACACCTTGTGCTTTTGGGCACTCCAGTGATGTTGCAACTCTGAAATATGGTCAAACTGGTGGCAAGTGGCATCTTGGCAGCTGCACGCTTGACTTTTCTCAGTTCATGGGCAGTTATTTTGCGCCTTGGTTTTTCCACACGCTTCTTGCGACCCTGTTGACTATTTTGAATGAAACGCTTGATTGTTTGATGGTCACGCTTCAGAAGCTTTGCAATTTTAAGAGTGCTGCATCCCTCTGCAAGATATCTCACTATTTTTGACTTTTCTGAGCCTGTCAAGTCCTTCTTTTGACCCATTTTGCCAAAGGAAAGGAAGTTGCCTAATAATTATGCACACCTGATATAGGGTGTTGATGTCATTAGACCACACCCCTTCTCATTACAGAGATGCACATCACCTAATATGCTTAATTGGTAGTAGGCTTTCGAGCCTATACAGCTTGGAGTAAGACAACATGCATAAAGAGGATGATGTGGTCAAAATACTGATTTGCCTAATAATTCTGCACTCCCTGTAAAGCATGTGGCTCTTAAATGTCCCCCTGGGTCATTAAATTTACATCCACCCCCAGCATGAAATCAGGGTAAGAAGCCGGGTCCTGCATCTCTCCTCCCATTTGTAGCGGGCTATATGCGGCATCCAGGGGATCAGGGCCATCACAGTTGCTTGACCGCTAGTGTTTATATGTGGCTACGGTCCCCTCTCTATCTCCCCACATATCAGTAGTCACTCACCTGGACCAGAGCCTAATCCCCAGCGTAGGCGATGTCTCAGGGGACTTTCTGTAAGTTCCGGCATTCAGGCTGCATAATCAGATCCTCCTCGTGGCTTCTTAAGATGGCGGCTGCGTTTTCAACCCGGCTCTGCACCGGAGGTGTATAGTTCTGGTAGCTGCCGCCTGGGAGTAGTCTGAGCCACGGAATCTAGTGTGAGGGGCTCAGTGCACAATTTCCCCTCTGGTCCTCTGCTCTGTGGGAGTTTATTATGGCTGTTAGGTCATTTACACTTAATATTTGCACGGAGCTGTTAGCCTGCACGTCCTACATCGTTCTCCCTCAGGCTCCGCCTCTGCAGTAGAGTCTATCCCTCTCCTTTTAAACATTTTTTTGCAGCATAGGGCCTCTCCCACTCCCTCATCCTCCCCCCCCTTTGCCTCTGTGCCGCCCACCAACCTCCCACCTTCAGTCCCACACTTCCCTAGGCACCATTGGAGATCGTTTCAGACAGTGACACAGAGTCACTGTCTGTAATGATCTGGCAATCTGCCTTCATATGGTAATGGAGCACTGTTCATACTCCATTACCACATGAAGGCAGATGCTGGAAGCCCAGGAACAGCAGTTCTCGGCTGGCTTTCAGCATTATCGACGTAGGTCTCTGCTATGCGGTATGATGGGCTATGTACTGCATGATGTAGATCTATGTCCATATGACAGAAGGGGTTACATTTGCATGCTTTATCTGCATCATGAAAAAAAAACTAATTTTGTCTTTATGTCCCTTTAATGTTATATTACTCAAATACAAGGGTTAATCATGAATTTGTGATACAAGCATGAGTTTAAATTTGCGCTTGTCATTTAAAGTATTAGTTAATGCAAGCTTGCAATATTGTTTCCACACCAGACTTGTAATACTTATTGTAGTATTCAAAAATATTGCAACCTTGCAATTAGAATGATTGAGCTCCACTTGTAATATAGAACTAGGGCCTCCATTACATATGCAGTGTCGCCCGCAAAATCCTCCGCCGCCAGTTTTTATGCGATTTTGGTATTACATATACGGCATAGCATACAAGTTACGCGCGTATATTTCACCCTTCTGACGTAATTTTTTTTACCCATAGACTAACATAGAACAGACGCGCAATTTGGTATCCAATATAGAGCGTAAGGACTTACGTGCACAGAATTCAGAGAATCTACTCCATTCTTATCTCACCACAAATTGCTGGCGCAGTAACCCTTGCACTGACTAAAAAAGCAACATAACTCCCTGAAGGCCTAACAAACGCATGCGTAATCACATACATATCAGCCGCAAATCTCAAACAGTTAAACCTCTTCTAAGCATTTATTATTCCTGCCCCTGCAAGTGTGTCAAACCAATCACAAACAGCACAACCTCTCACCTGCAGCCTTAAAACACCTGGCAATGCATACCCTCATTAGCCACCATGTTTCCCCTGCTTTACTTACAATACGTAGAGAGACAGCATAGTGGGGCACAAGGGGTGCTGGAAGCCCTACAAGCCCCTGTTGATCAGGATATACCTGCTGGTGCTATAGTTGCTGCTGAGGTCCCTGGTCATGGTGCTGTAGCCATCCCTGCTCCTGCTGCTGCTGTCCCTGCTCCTCATGCTGCTATCCCTGTTCCTGGTGCTGTCCCTGCTGCTGTTGTTGCTGCAGCTGGTCATAGGCCAGTAGGGCCTATAAGACGTCTGCATCAGCAGAGGGGAAGAGCAAGGGCACCAAGGATACACAGGGTTAGGGTCACCCTGTTTGGAATGACAGAATGGGAGGTCAGGGAAAAGTATTTCTTGACTTCTACAAGCCTCATTGACCTATATGAGGTCTTGAAGGATGATATTGACCCTCAAGCGAATAGGAGCCGAGCTCTGACTGGTATGCAGAAGTTGTTGTGTGTTGTACACTTCCTGGCATCTGGCTCATTCCAGTCAACAGAGGGCCTTGTGTCTGGCCTAGCACAGTCCACCTTCTCCAGGCTCCTAGGGGAGGTTTTGACTGCTCTAGATAACCAGACACAGCGATACATTCATTTCCCCCGTACCCCCCAGGAACGGAACAGTCTTAAACAAGGCTCCTATCGACTGGGGGGTATTCCCAATGTCATAGGGGCAATTTATTGCACACATGTGCGTATCGTGGCCCCACATGAGGAGCCATTCCTCTATATTTTCTTAAAATGGCATGTTCTATCTGAATCATGAAAATAGAATTTTGTCTAGACTAATCCTGGCATAAAAGTAGATTGCTTACAATGCACCAATTTAATGTTTTTGGAAAATATCTCTTTTAAATGAAATCCATGTTATGTCCCTTTAAGCACATGATGAACCTGTAGTAATAATACATATGTTACATGACAGGTGACGCAGGGTACGGCTGCAGACCATGGCTGTTAACCCCCTTGGCACACCCCCTTACAGAGCCACAACTCAGGTACCAGGAGGCCCACATACGTACCAGAAATGTTATAGAAAGGAGTTTTGGCCTACTCAAAACCAGATTCAGGTGTCTGGATTTTACAGGTGGAGCTTTACAGTATAACCCCAACAAAGTGTGTTCCATTGTCAATGCATGTTGTATTCTACATAACATTGCTGTGGACACACGTATATTGGGGGACATAGAACCAGACCAAGATCAGCAGCTGGTTCCTGTACCTGAGGATGTGGACAGGGGGACACTGAGGGGGAATGAAGTGAGGGACTTTGTCATCCGTGAATACTTCACCTGTAAGTTACTTGTTCATAAGTACATTAAACTGTAACATTCACATGTATTATGATGTTTGACTGTACCTCACCAACCATTGCATGTGTATATATCATGTCTTGCAGAATTACATACTGCGGATTTCCACTGCATGTAAGTGAAACTACTACATCCCACCCCCCTTCCCTTAACCACCCCAATTACTTAAAATGTCTAATTTGTTTAATTCATGTTTAGATCGCTATTATGTATTGACTATCATTAAGAAGAATGAAAATGGATGTTTATACCTTATGTTCACACCTTCTGTAAATACATTATTATTTATATATACCCATGTGTCAATTTATATTGGATATCAGAAACCTTGATTTACATATTATAAGTGAATATTACTACTATATGTACCCTTCATACACAACTATGTGATGTGTTTTATAGAACATGAATATGTCATAAACATGATAATATTACCTTTTTTTGCCATTTCCACACAGATCTTATTATATGTTTTAACAATATTAGTGTACTAAAACACACCTCACATGGATGTGGATGACAATTATATGGTAAATAACAGAGGACAATATTTATGGTGAACTATAAGAATATTTATTTATTTTTTGGCTTCTTGGATGAGGTAGCTAAGGTGGCTGTAGTGGATTGCCTTGTTCTCCTGGTTTGAGAAGATTCTGATGTTTCTGCTGGTGTGCTGGCCACAGATGATAGGCTGGAGGCAGTGTCCTGCTGGTGTGTAAAGTGCTCAACCAACACACCCAAGAGCTGATTTTGTTCTCGCCATCTATTGTCCATCTGCATATCAGACAGAATTCGCATAATCTGTGACTGGTTTTGAACACTTCCACTTAATGATGCTGCCATGTCCCTCTGCAGCTTTATGCTACATTTGTGTAACCTCTCTTGGCTCCTGAAGAACCTCTCTTGGCTCCTGAAGAACCTCTCTTCATTCCTGTGGAACCTCTATTGGCCTCTTTGTCTGCTCTCGGAGCTTGTTATGAGCCTCCTCTGGAGTGCAATGTATTCCTCACCCAGGGGAGAATACAATGTATCCACAGGCTCTTGAGCAGCAGGGCTTCTAGGTGCTTGAGGTGCAGGTGCAGCTGCATCTGCTGGTTCTGTTGGGACAGGTTCAGCTGCATCTGCTGGTACTTGAGTACTTTCAGCTATATTTTCATCTGCAGATGGTGGAGCTTTCCCAAGTGATGAGAATGGTGGAGCTCTCCCAAGTGATGAGGATGGTGGAGCTCTCAGGGTGGATTTATTTATTTATTTATTTATTTTTAAATTCTTTTATTGAAAAAGATAAATTGAACCAACAGTGTTAGGAGATGCAGCTCCTATACAGTGCAAATCTAATACATCTCAATCTCCATTGTTACATAACAGAAATAGAATTGTCAATAATCTTAAATTGGTAATTATTTTTAAGTTCCGTTTCGTCCGAATCCAGCAAATAATAAAATTAAGGAAAGATACAGAGGAAAAAAGAAAAGACCGATATCTTTGGTTACATAAAACTAATAGAAAATGGATCCTCCTCTCCTAATTCTAAACTTGTTGCAATACTCAGTACATACAGTCTTCTACTCGAACTGACTAAACTGGTCCCTGGACCACTGGATTCTTCAGTCTCAGGGTGGATTTATAGTCCCACTGATGACCAGTGTGTGACCACTCAGCCTGTCCAGTTGTCCCTTCTTGTGACATAGTCTGTGGGTAAAAGCCATGACTGCCCTGAGATTGTGTTGGGGGGGGGGGGGGTAAATACATGGACCCTTTGTGGCTGTATTGGCTCCCCCTCAAAGAAAAAAGAAGACTATTCCTGTGGCCAGGAATCTTGCCAGGGATCATATTGCAATGGTGGTGGCATCACTCCCGGGTCCTCAACTGAAGCAATCCAACCATGCTTATGCCTGGGAGCATACTGTTCATGTGGGTGCCTGAAGACTGGTGGTGGTGGTGGCTGCATGCCTGTGACTGGTGGTGGTGGCTGCATGCCTGTGACTGGTGGTGGTGGTGGCTGCATGCCTGTGACTGGTGGTGGCGGCATGCCTGTTTGTATCCTCGTGACAGGAGGTTCTGTGGAGGAGTCAAATGATGAGAGGGATTAGTACAGTCAGATATATGTCCATGTGGGCATACAATGTACATTGATACATGCTAGGGCCTATACTGATTCTCATGTCAAACTCTATAACATGCATGTGCACATTGTGATTTGTGCTATGAGGGATTTTAATATATGCAGTATACAGGTATGTGTGTTTCATACAATAGTTATGTGTACATGTCAATGATGGAAAAAATGTGTTCTTTAAGTGACACTATGGTCACACAATTTACTTTAGCCTGATGTAGGCACAGAACCTGCTTTCTTGAGCTAAAAGTATTGTGATGGCTATAGTGTCCATTTACTGAAAACTCTTCATGTGGCTTGTGGCCTGTGTTACTCTGAGACATGTTAGTATTGCACTATTCCACCTCATATAATGAATTGCATTGTGTTAAGTAGCATTAACGTCAAATATAATTGTAGATGTTTTTGTTAGTAGGCCAAATACCATGCTCCTCATTGTGTACATGAATGTGTGATATTAAAGGATGTTATTTCTCAAATACATATAATACTAGTGTATGGGATGTTACTCACCAGCATGATGTGCTGTGGTTGCAGCCCCTGAGTCACGAGCCCCTGGAAGTCCACGGACTGCTGTGATACTCAGGGACCTGCATATCATCTCCTGCCAAGTGTTATATTCTATGTGATTTGTGCTATGAGGGATTTTAATATGTGCAGTATACAGGTATGTGTTTCATACAATAGTTATGTGTACATGTCAATGATGGAAAAAATGTGTTCTTTAAGTGACACTATGGTCACACAATTTACTTTAGCCTGATGTAGGCACAGAACCTGCTTTCTTGAGCTAAAAGTATTGTGATGGCTATAGTGTCCATTTACTGAAAACTCTTCATGTGGCTTGTGGCCTGTGTTACTCTGAGACATGTTAGTATTGCACTATTCCACCTCATATAATGAATTGCATTGTGTTAAGTAGCATTAACGTCAAATATAATTGTAGATGTTTTTGTTAGTAGGCCAAATACCATGCTCCTCATTGTGTACATGAATGTGTGATATTAAAGGATGTTATTTCTCAAATACATATAATACTAGTGTATGGGATGTTACTCACCAGCATGATGTGCTGTGGTTGCAGCCCCTGAGTCACGAGCCCCTGGAAGTCCACGGACTGCTGTGATACTCAGGGACCTGCATATCATCTCCTGCCAAGTGTTATATTCTATGTCCAGGGATTGGACCACCGCCGGTTCCCCTCTGGTGCATAGCTTCCTGCCCCATCTTTTCTTTCACCCACCTCTTGCAGTGATTCCACCGCTTTTTAAGGCCCTCAACAGTCCTCCTCTGCTGGGCCACACTGTTGACGGCATCCGCTACCGCCAACCATGCTGTTTTTCGCCTTTTGGCACTGCCTTTGCCCTTCTCCTGTCCAAAGAGGGCACTGTAATTGTCCATGATGGCCTGGACTAGGGCAACATTTTCATCAAAGGAGAAGTTAGACATCTCAGCCTCTCATCCTCTATGGACACCTGGCTTGCTCCCTGTGATGTCCCTGATGTGGGTTCCTCCCTATCCTCTCCCTCCTCCCCCCTTCTGTCCCCATGTGTCCCCTCTGTCCCTCTCCTGTGCCTGGTCTCTGGGGCTCTCGGGCATCTCCCCTCCCATCATCCCTTCTAGCTCTCCCTCTCCACACTCCACTTACTCCCTGACGGGGACCCCACTGCTCCACCTGTCCTCTCCAATACTCCTCTCCCTGCCACTCCTCTCCGCCCTACCTCTCCCTGCCATCCTCACACTACACACACTCACACTCACTCCCAGTTCAATCACACACAATCACAACGAAACATTCAGCCTATCACACTGTAAAATTGAAATAAAATGTGTGAGGTGTTAGAAAAAAATAAATAAATGTGTGGTGTATTTGTATATGTATGTATGCAAAATGTGTGCAATATGTAAAAAGATGTGTAAGTGTACAAGCTTAATCAAACAACAATGCAACCTAACTAACTCCTCTGTTTGCGTCTCTCTCTCTACTCTCACTAATCCTCCACTCCAGTGTAGTGTGCTGTAGCTCAACGAACCATCCAAACACACTGAAGAAAATGGCGACTGCGCATGGGTTTATATATGAATTTTGAATAGCGTAATTACGCGTTTAATTTTTATATGAAGTCGCAGTTCATTTTTACGAGTGTTATCCTAATTTGCATAAAACTACTCTTTATTGAGACTTTCCGTGGACAAAATACTGGCGTAAGTTACTTGCGACGACTAAAATGTGTATTTCAGAAAATGCATTTCAGAAAATCGCCAGTTTGTCCTACTAACGCCAGTTTAGCATCTAACGGCGCAGTATATGTAATATCCCGATGTGCGAGGTGAAATTACGGGCGGCTCGGGTTCCCACGCTTGCGCCGAACCCTGCGCAGTATATTTGATCGCACCCCATGTGTTCAATTTGCGGGAGTTAAACACAGAGTTATATGCAAGCAATAGTGCTATAATAAAATGATTTAAAGGGACAGTCTACACTAGAATTTTTTATTGTTTAAAAAGATAATCCCTTTTATTACACAGTTTAACATAACCAACAGTTATATTAATATACTTTTACCTATGTGATTACCTTGTATCTAAGCCTCTGCATACTGCCCCCTTATTTCAGTTTTTTTTTTTTTTTGACAGACTGGCATTTTAGCCAATCAGTGCTGACTCCTAGGTAACTCCACTTGTGTTAGTGCAATGTTATCAATAGGGCACACATGAACTAACTAACGCTCTCTAGTTGTAAAAAACTATAAAAATGCATTCAGATAAGAGGCGGCCTTCAAGGACTAAGAAATTAGTATTCAAGCCTACCTAGGTTTAGCTTTCAACTAAGAATGCCAAGAGTACAAAGCAAAATTGATGATAAAAGAAAATTGGAAATTTGTTTAAAATTGCATGCCCTATCTGAGTCACGAAAGTCCCTTTAACAGAGCATTCCACAGTTTTATATATTTTAACTTTAAGACCTTGATATATTAAATTCTGATGTGTTGCTGTGAAATTCATGGAGGAGCTATTCTGACTGTAATATTATTATTCTTGTCAAACTCCCATTTGTGGTGGGTGATGCAATTCTCCTCTTATTTAGAGACACATCAGACACCTTATAACAGCAGTAAACACCTGGGAGAGGTGACACCATTCCCGTACTGCAGTATAAAATATTAAAGGTTAAATGTCTGTATTCATTTATTATTTTACTGTTTACTTAAACGCTTCCACTACAGCCTCATCCTGTCCCACTGTCTTTATCTTAATCACAAACACAGCCATATATTATAAATTTGTCTTTTTTGTATTACAGTCATTGGGAGCAAAAAAGAGTGATTTTTATAATTCTTATACAAATCACTGGTTTACAATAGAAACTTAAATTTGACTGACTACAATAATTCCACCAAATACCATTTCAGCAGATAGATAACTCTATGTCAGCATTAACTTCAGCTGCATCTGCTTCTCACTATTCATATGGGAAACTATACTTTGAAGGCAGGAATTCAGTTCAGTGAATTACCCTTCTTTCATGCCTTTTTTTTAGCAACATCAACTCATATGCGACTTAAAGGGACACTGTACTCAAATATTTTCTTTTGTGCTTCAGATAGAGCATGCAATTTTAAGCAACTTTCTAATTTACTCCTATTTTCAAATGTTCTTTATTCTCTTGGTATCTTTATTTGAAATGCAAGAATGTAAGTTTAGACGGCGGCCCATTTTTGGTGAACAACCTAGGTTGTCCTTGCTGATTGGTGGATAAATGCATCCACCAATCAAAAACTGCTGTCCAGAGTTCTGAGCCTAGAAAAAAGCTTACATGCCTTATTTTTCATATAAAGATAGCAAGAGAATGAAGAGAAATTTCTAATAGGAGTAAATTAGAAAGTTGCTTAAAATTGCATGCTGTATCTGAATCACAAAAGAAACATTTTGGGTACAGTGTCCCTTTAACTATTTGTATATACCTGTATATGTCTGAGCTTACAAACCTATTTCACAACAATTTGCACAATGGGCCTGATTATTAAAAAACCTATTGCTAAAGAAAGAAATCATCAGCTTATTTTACTGAGCACTCCTTCACATAGAGAATATTAGTGAACTCCCCTTAATGAGATATAAAGCTCCCATGTAAAATTGCCTTTATAATACCAATGAAGCATCATATAGAATCTCACCGGATCAGAGAGCTATAGTGTATCAGGCCCAAGATGAGAAAATAATATGGCAATTAAAAATAAAATATAATCACTGTGTCTTGTTAGCTGATCGTTGATCACCCTCCTGTCACATTTTTGCAAGTTGACAGAGATGAAAACATAAACTGGGATCTATCTGTGCATGAAATGCTTTCTGGTTTCAATTACGGCTCAGCTGGTCTCTTGCGCACTGCAATGACTTCTTGAACTGTCGGGGCAAAAATGCTTTTCTTTCCTCTGGTGAAGACTTTCATCACAAAGGAGATATACCATTGATCCGAACATTTAATACACTAATGAAAGCCACTATTATTGACTTTGTAATTAATATTCTGCCTCACAGTAAAGAAGGCACAAGCAATATGCCAGAATACAGCTTAGTTCTTCAGCTATACAGGTAAGACTTTACAAAATAAAGTGTTTCTTCTTCTGTGCTGATCTGAAGTGGTTTCTCCCCTCCTGTGTTCCCTGGAGGAAGACACTTCTCTGACTCTTAGCAGACGGTTTGAAGGATATGTGCTCATTTCTTCAGACTTTAGTCTGAGCTGTGGCTCCTTGCGGTGTCTACACTAAAAAAAGAAAATCTATAAGTAATAAGACATGATTGTTATTATACTATACTGTAGATATGTTAGGTAGGAAATAATATTTTTTTAAAATCTGCTGTTAATGCTTTTAAGATCTTGCATCTCCATCTTCACAAATAATCAATTTGCAGTAAGAGAGGGTACAAAGAGGCGATAGGTTATTTGTATAACAAAAATTGAAAAGAACATGCTAGTTCTAAGTTGCATTAGAATCTTTCGAGTGCAATCCATACAGCCCCTGCTTTCTTTTTTAGTCTCATTTTAGAAGCCCTAAGTTACTTGTTATTGCTTGAGCGATAGTCTTATGAGCACTAACATCTGCATGGCGGATAACGTTGGTGAGTTACATCCCTCACGTTATAGACTTCTATAGGAGTGTGCAGTAAATTCATGGTGGGCGATGAGCGGATGGAGAGGAGTTCCTCATTTAGTTTTGTGCTATACTATTTCCACGAAACTTAAAGATACATGAAACTCTAAATTCTTATTGCATGATTCAGATAGAGCACACAATTTAAAAAAAAAAATCCAATTTACTTCTATTGCCAAATGTTCTTTATTGAAGGAGCAGCAATGTTGCACTGGAAGCTAGCTGAACACATCTGGTGAGCTAATAACAAGAGTCATATTTGTGCAGCCGCCAATCAACAGCTAGCTCCCAGCCGAGCATTGATGCTACTAAGCCTGCCTAGGTATGCTTTTTGACAACAAAGTCAGCATACACACAAACACACACACATATAGTATATAAACATACACTAAAAATGATTATACAGAGAAGCATGTATATAGTTGCTATTCTTCATTACTGAGTATATTTCCTTCCATAAGGCAGGGAGAGTCCACGACTTCAATCCTTACTGTTTTGAAATACAACACCTGGCCACCAGGAGGAGGCAAAGACACCCCAGCCAAAGGCTTAAATATTCCTCCCACTTCTCCTATCCCACAGTCATTCTTTGCCTTTCGTCACTATAGGAGGTGGCAGAGAAGTGTTTGGATAGTCCTGTAATGGGTAAGTTCCCTTCAAGAAAGGATTGGAGTTTTAAGTAACCATGTCAACCTTTCAGTGAGAGTATTGAGGAAAGTTAGAGTCTGGAGATGCAGGGAAAGTTTTTCTGCGAAAGTTTTCCAGACTGTCGCTAACAGCTCCTGAGCAATCAGAGTTTCACTGCTTGCTGCTACACACTCAAGTCCATGTGCCTGTTCCACATCATGGATACTGGAGGGTAAGACCGTTTTTTTTATATATAGAATTTAGAATGCTATACAGGGTCACAGTGTGGCTCCTTTATACCTTGATAGGATCATGGGTTAATATCTCCTTCAGGGAGATTATTTGAACAGTTTGGGGATTTTTATCTGCTTAATGTGAGAGTTTTTTTAGGCTCATAGACTGTGTGTTTTATGGCTTTGAACAAACAGGTTTTACTTTAATTTTTAAAGTGTTCCGCATCTCATAATAGCTTGGCGCCCTTTTTCATAGCAGGGGAAGTCCTGTCTTATGTACCACGTGACCGGATGCATTCTCTTTTATTTCTAAGATCCTGCTGCAGACATTACTCCTGAGGAGAGCGTTTTCACTGTTAGCTGTCTGGGTCTAGGAGGTGGTGAGTGCCCCAGCCATTGGGAGTATTAAGGTGCAGTTTTTTAAATAAAAGCGTTTCTTTTTGATTGTCCTTCTGTGGGTATGTACAAAGCTATGGAGGACTCTGATACTACATTAGAAGGTTCTGCTCCATTTGTACTGATTAATAATTCCTGTTTATATTTTGAGGAGGCTGTGGTTTTCCCACCTGCTCATATTTGTTCCATTTGCCTAAACACTGTTCTAAAGTCTAAGAAGGGAGACAAGTCTGCTAATACTCATAGCGCTATTAGCCCTTCTGAGCTGTCTACTTCTCAGGAATCTAGGTCCCGAGAAATGACTACCCATTCTACATAACCCACTCCACATGCATTTCCAGCGGACTTTACATCGCAGTTACAATCGGCGGTGTCTGCAGCCCTGAGTGCCTTACCTCGCTCTAACAAACGCAAGAGAAAGGTTAAATATAGTTGTCCTGACCTAGAGTCATCTAAAAATGTTGTCAGATTTAGCTACTTTATGCCAGCTATTTAAGACTTTGGCTGGGGTGTCTTTGCCTCCTCCTGGTGGCCAGGTGTTGTATTTCCCAACAGTAAGGAATGAAGTCATGGACTCTCCCTGCCAGGAAGGAAAGGAATTTATCTGGTAAGCATAAATTATGATTTTTTGCCACCAGGACCCTCTATTGAGTAGATCTGTTACTGTGTCTCTGAACTGCAAAACAATACAGATTTTGCCTACAAAATTACAGTTAAAATTATTATATATCTTTATATAGCAACCATATTGCCTCTTTAAAAAGGGACACATGAAAAATACATATGTCAGAGCTGTTTATAGAAATGTTTTGTACGAGACCCTGACATGTATTTTTCATATGTGCCCCTTTTTAAATCGGCAATATGGTCACTCTGTCTATCTATCTATCTATCTATCTATCTATCTATCTATCTATCTATCAAGCTATATATAAAGTTTAATTCTCCCTTCATGAAGGGATTGTTGTTCACAGTTGAGCGCATATGCTGTGCCAATAATGTTAGAAACCCATGGGTTGTGTTGTAGAGGGAGGAGATGCTGGCCTTTAAAATAAATAAATGTGCTGGTCTGAAGAAATCTGCTTACTCCTGAAATGTAAAGTTGTCTACAAAAAGCTCATTATGTTCTTCCCACCTACAGAATGTTATCAGGTTGTGATTGCGTTCAATCCTCTCTCTCCTTGTGCTGTGCTTTATGCCCTTTCTGTTATGCACTCTCCTCTTTTCATACTATTATGTCTGACCTTTGCTTTGACTTCCATAGGAAAGTTTAGGTGGGAAGAAGCAAAATAATAAATAAATGAAAAGGTTAAAATAATGCCAATATAGCCAAATGCAGCATATTTGCAGTTTTAAAATTCAAACGAGTATTTGGCCAGTTAAAGGGATAGGAACTGTCATAATTCCATTTGCATGATTCAGATAGAGCGTGTCATTTTAATGTCACTTCTATCTTCCGATTGACTTTGTTCTTTTGGTAGCCTTTGTTGAAAAAGAGTGTACATATCCTGCACTACTGAGAGCTAGCTTGTGACTGACAGCAACACACATTTGTCTCTTGTCATTGGTGCACGAGATGTATTCAGCTAGCTCCCAGTAGTGCATTGATGCTCTGGAGCTGACTTTAACTATGTGTTTAATCCCTGTGCAATCAATAATCCAAAAGAAAAATGCTGTAAAATATTAGTGCATTTTCTCTTTGCACTTTTATATCTCTTTACATAATAAAAAAGATATATAGAAATAAGAAACTATCGGCTAGATTTAGAGTTCTGCGGCCAAAGGGGTGCGTTAACTACGCATGCTTTTTTCCCCCGCACCTTTTAAATACCGCTGGTATTTAGAGTTCACAGAAGGGCTTTCGTTAGGCTCCAAAAAAGGGAGCGTAGAGCATATTTACCGCCACTGCAACTCTCGATACCAGCGGTGCTTACGGACGCGGCCAGCTTCAAAAACGTGCTCGTGCACGATTCCCCCATAGGAAACAATGGGGCATTTTGAGCTGAAAAAAAACCTAACACCTGCAAAAAAGCAGCGTTCAGCTCCTAACGCAGCCCCATTGTTTCCTATGGGGAAACACTTCCTAAGTCTGCACCTAACACCCTAACATGTACCCCGAGTCTAAACACCCCTAACCTTACACTTATTAACCCCTAATCTGCTGCCCCCGCTATCGCTGACCCCTGCATTATATTATTAACCCCTAATCTGCCGCTCCGGACACCGCCGTAACCTACGTTATCCCTATGTACCCCTAATCTGCTGCCCCTAACACCGCCGACCCCTATATTATATTTATTAACCCCTAATCTGCCGCCCCCGCTATCGCTGACCCCTGCATATTATTATTAACCCCTAATCTGCCGCTCCGTACACCGCCGCCACCTACGTTATCCCTATGTACCCCTAATCTGCTGCCCCTAACACCACCGACCCCTATATTATATTTATTAACCCCTAATCTGCCGCCCCTGCTATCGCTGACCCCTGCATATTATTATTATTAACCCCTAATCTGCCGCTCCGTACACTGCCGCAACAAACGTTATCCCTATGTACCCCTAATCTGCTGCCCCTAACACCGCCGACCCCTATATTATATTTATTAACCCCTAATCTGCCGCCCCCAATGTCGCCTCCACCTACCTACAATTATTAACCCCTAATCTGCTGACCGGATCTCACCGCTACTCTAATAAATGTATTAACCCCTAAAGCTAAGTCTAACCCTAACACTAACACCCCCCTAAGTTAAATATAATTTAAATCTAACGAAATAAATTAAATTCTTATTAAATAAATCATTCCTATTTAAAGCTAAATACTTACCTGTAAAATAAACCCTAATATAGCTACAATATAAATTATAATTATATTGTAGCTATTTTAGGATTAATATTTATTTTACAGGCAACTTTGTAATTATTTTAACCAGGTACAATAGCTATTAAATAGTTAAGAACTATTTAATAGTTACCTAGTTAAAATAATTACAAAATTACCTGTAAAATAAATCCTAACCTAAGTTACAATTAAACCTAACACTACACTATCAATAAATACATTAAATAAACTACCTACAATTATCTACAATTAAACCTAAAACTACACTATCAATAAATTAATTAAATACAATACCTACAAATAAATACAATTAAATAAACTAAAGTACAAAAAATAAAAAAGAATTAAGTTACAAAAAATAAAAAAATATTTACAAACATTAGAAAAATATTACAACAATTTTAAACTAATTACACCTACTCTAAGCCCCCTAATAAAATAACAAAGCCCCCCAAAATAAAAAAAATGCCCTACCCTATTCTAAAATTAAAATAGAAAAGCTCTTTTACCTTACCAGCCCTTAAAAGGGCCTTTTGCGGGGCATGCCCCAAAGAATTCAGCTCTTTTGCCTGTAAAAAAAAACATACAATACCCCCCCAACATTACAACCCACCACCCACATACCCCTAATCTAACCCAAACCCCCTTAAATAAACCTAACAATAAGCCCCTGAAGATCTCCCTACCTTGTCTTCGCCACACCGGGTCCCGATCTGTCCAGAAGAGCCTCCGAAATCTTCATCCAAGCCCAAGCGGGGGCTGAAGAGTGACGTCCATCCTCCGGCTGAAGTCTGGATCCAAGCGGCGGCTAAAGAATTCCATCTTCGGGCAGAAGTCTTCATCCTATCCGGGCAGAAGAGTCGATCCGGACCGGCAAACATCTTCATCCAAGTCGCATCTTCTATGTTTTTCCATCCGATGACGACCGGCTCCATCTTGAAGACCTCCGGCGCGGATCCATCCTCTTCTTGCGACGTCCAAAGACCGAATGAAGGTTCCTTTAAATGACGTCATCCAAGATGGCGTCCCTCGAATTCCGATTGGCTGATAGGATTCTATCAGCCAATCGGAATTAAGGTAGGACAATTCTGATTGGCTGATGGAATCAGCCAATCAGAATCAAGTTCAATCCGATTGGCTGATCCGATCAGCCAATCAGATTGAGCTCGCATTCTATTGGCTGTTCCGATCAGCCAATAGAATGTGAGCTCAATCTGATTGGCTGATCGGATCAGCCAATCGGATTGAACTTGATTCTGATTGGCTGATTCCATCAGCCAATCAGAATTGTCCTACCTTAATTCCGATTGGCTGATAGAATCCTATCAGCCAAACGGAATTCGAGGGACGCCATCTTGGATGACGTCCCTTAAAGGAACCGTCATTCGTCGGAAAGTCGTCGGTGAAGATGGATGTTCCGCGTCGGCGGGATGACCAAGGATCCGGAAGAAAGAAGATTGAAGATGCCGCTTGATAGAAGACTTCAGCCCGATCATGGACCTCTTCAGCTCCCGCTTGGATGAAGACTTCAGCCCGATCATGGACCTCTTCAGCTCCCGCTTGGATGAAGACTTCAGTCGGATCATGGACATCTTCAGCCCCCCACTTGGGCTTGAATCAAGACATCGGAGGCTCTTCTGGATCGATCAGTGAACCCGGCGTGGTGAAGACAAGGTAGGGAGATCTTCAGGGGCTTAGTGTTAGGTTTATTTAAGGGGGTTTGGGTTAGATTAGGGGTTTGTGGGTGGTGGGTTGTAATGTTGCGGGGGGGGTATTGTATGGGTTTTTTTTTACAGGCAAAAGAGCTGAATTCTTTGGGGCATGCCCCGCAAAGGGCCCTTTTCAGGGCTGGTAAGGTAAAAGAGCTTTTCTATTTTAATTTTAGAATAGGGTAGGGAATTTTTTTATTTTGGGGGTCTTTGTTATTTTATTAGGGGGCTTAGAGTAGGTGTAATTAGTTTAAAATTGTTGTAATATTTTTCTAATGTTTGTAAATATTTTTTTATTTTTTGTAACTTAGTTCTTTTTTATTTTTGTACTTTAGTTAGTTTATTTGATTGTATTTATTTGTAGGTATTGTATTTAATTAATTTATTGATAGTGTAGTGTTAGGTTTAATTGTGGATAATTGTAGGTATTTTATTTAATTAATTTATTGATAGTGTAGTGTTAGGTTTAATTGTAACTTAGGTTAGGATTTATTTTACAGGTAATTTTGTAATTATTTTAACTAGGTAGCTATTGTACCTGGTTAAAATAAATACAAATGTATAAGTCTCCAGCGCCAATGAGTGATACTACTTTAGCTCCTATAGACAAGATCTCTTGACCAGATCTTATAAATGAACAAACAATTAAAGCTAGAAGGAGCGCTGAGGAAACCTCAAATAGGAGTCTCTGCTAAGTAGAGTCAAAGAGGATTTGTAGGAATTATACTTTAAAAATGTACATATTTATTTAACAAAAATTTTATATTTAAAAACAAAGATAATAACCATTGGATGATTTCAAACCTCTAAATAACATCTGTTTACAAGGAATATATCCGGTTATAAAGGTTAAATCACAAAATGTTAAATCACAGAAGTGTACTCGTGAAAAAATGAAAAAATGTGAAATTCAAAAATACTCAAAAATACTCAATACTCAATATGAAAAAATAAGAATAAAATTATGCTGGGTGCAATTGCTCCAAAAATGTGTCTATTCTTTATAAAAAAAGAGAGTGGAAAAGACAAAAATAAAAATAAAAATATCAAAAATAAAAATATCAAAAAATAGTTGTACACCTTTTAAGTCTTAAGGTCAAATTCCTTGTGAGTGGTATTTGTGAAAAATTGTGAAATTTGTGCGATTTGTATATACGTTGTGAAAAGTTAGTTATGAGTAGTTTCCTGTGTTAGAATCCAAATATCTTCTAGGTAATGGTAGATGTCCAAATATATCCTTTTGTGGGGTGCTGTTGGTAATGATTGACTCCTAATGTTCCTAATGTTCCATTATGTCTTCATTATCCTGAATAAAAATAAAAATATATAGTGCAATAAAGCTACTACAAGTGGCTAAAAATGGTAATATACTCACCAGATAGGGACCTGAGCCGTTATACCAGTGTAAGTCTACGCGTTTCAATCCTGCTGGATCTTTCTCAAGACTGGTATGGCTCTGTATACTTCCTTGTCTTAAATAGGTTATTTTGTCCCAAACAATAACCGCCAAAATTTTGGCGCCAAAATTGCGCTATTTCCATTGGTCCGTTTGGACCCGGAATTAGTATCCCTTAATAGTAGTATGTTGATCCAGATGTTCTTATTCACCGACTTCCTATACTTCTTATTTGTTTTCCACTGTTGGTACTCGTTATTAAAACTGTTTGCTCCAAGTGCCGAAACCGGAAGTGGCGTTCTGCGTATGACGTCACTTCCGGAGTTTCGTTTTCACTTCTTAGTTCTCTGGTGGAGCTTGTTATCGAAATTGGTTGCCCTGAGTGCCGAAACCGGAAGTGGCGTTCTACGTATGACGTCACTTCCGGAGTTTCGTTTCCAATTAATAACAGTTAGAGTGATAAATCCCTATAGCGGTATATTGGCTCAAGTCTTTTATTGGGAGTATAATTACCTTACATACAATGGCCACAAATATCTGAATAGGATCAAAATATCCGAATTTAACTACAAATTCCCTTAAACACATTATGCTCCTGATTATTAAGTGTGTTAAAACTAAAAAACACGACTTAAAGAAATATTAAAATATTAAAATAATATTAAAATATTAAAAGCATTTTGCTAAAGTAAAAACACAATTAACAAATGTATAAAATACATATTGAAAATAAAAATAAAAATACAAAGGCATATTAACCAATAATAATACAAATACATATTACCAAATAGAAATAAAAATGCGATGTATCTATTAAAACCAGTATATAAAAGGTACATCTTGCAAAAAACATTATAACATTTGATTGTAATGTAAAATATGGAATATATAATATTAAAATTAAAAAACTATTTAAAAATCTTCCAATGTACATTATAAAACAGATTATACATACACTTAGCCACATGTGATGTTCATTTGAATGAAAATTATAAAATCGGAATCAATTGTATCGTATATCTATTAGACGGTACTGGGATAATTAGTCCATAGAGAGGTCTTCCTTAAAATCTTAAAAAGTCCCAAAAAAATATTTTAAAATATTTTAAAATTTGAAATTTAAAAATCCGAAATTTAAAAAGTCATAAAAAGTCTAAAATCTTCTTAAAAGCTTCAATTATTGTAGAAAGAGAGTGTTAATGACAGGGAGAGGTGGTAAAATTTTAAATTTTGAATTTAAAATTTAACATTTAAAATGGAATAAAAAACTTAAAGGTTGGAATTGGAGATTTAAAACAAGGTTATGGCTACTCTTATAGTATATGTAAAATTTCTGTATTGCCGTTAAAACCTTTGGGGAATACGCAGTCTAAATTAAAAATCCATTTGGACTCTTCTCTCAAGAGTGACTTTTCGAAATCCCCTCCTCTCCAATTCTTTCTAATTTTGCTTATTCCCATATATCTAAGAGTTTTGTTGGAACTGTCGTGGACTTCTTTGAAATGTTTATATAGGGGAAAATCCTCCTTTTTCCATTTGATCTGTAGCAGGTGTTCTCTTATCCTGTCTTTGAGTTTCCTGGAAGTTTGACCTATATATTGAAGTCCACATCCACACTCTATTAGATATATAATGCCGCTATCTTGGCATTTGATCATATCTCTTATGTTAAAAACCTCTCCTGTCGTTTTAGATTTGAAAGTCCTTGTTTTCTTACCATGCTTGCACGCTTTGCATAAATGGCATGGAAAAAAACCTTTTAGTTGTTGACCTAAAATATCATTTGTTCTATTGTTCGGAGTCTTCGGGACACTTGGTGCAAGAATGTTTTTCAAATTTCTTGTCTTCCTGTAAATAAACCTGGGTGTTACGTTTAGGTCTTTTCCAATGATATTATCCTCCTTTAGATAGTGCCAATTTTTTTTTATAATGTTTTCGATTAAGAATCGATTCTCACTATAATCTGTTATGAACGGTACTTCGAATCCTTTAATCTCTTCACATGTTTTCTGTTGTTTATATTGTAACATCGGTTTCCTGTCCATGTTCTTGATTTCTTCTATGGTTTTATCTATACTCTTTTCTTCATACCCCCTTTCAAGGAATCTCTTCTTTATGATCTTTGACTGTTCCCTCCATTTGTTAACATCCGAGCAGTTCTTTCTTATCCTCATCATTTGACCTTTGGGAATGTTGGTCTTCCATCTCTGGAGGTGGCAACTTGTCTGATGGATGTAGTTGCAGCAATCCACTTCCTTGAAATATGTTGAGGTAGATATCTTGCCTTTCTCAACATATATGTCTAAGTCTAAGAAGTGGATATTATTCTTACTTAGTTTGTAAGTGAATCTTAAATTTGCGGTATTTTTATTCATTACATATATAGTGTGTTCCAAATCTTCAATAGTCCCCTTCCACACTATTAAAATGTCATCTATATACCTTTTGAAGAGGACCAGGTCTGCGCCTGCTGGGCAGGATTCCCAGAATAGGTTCTCCCATTTACCCATATACAGATTTGCATAACTAGGCGCAAACCTGGTCCCCATGGCAGTACCGCAAATTTCCTCCATCATAAAAGTAATTATGCGTTAGAATGAAGTGGATGCTGTCTAAAATAAACTCTCTTTGATCAGGACTTACCCCATCGTCTTTTTCTAAAAAATAATTGACTGCCTCTATGCCTAAATGATGTGGGATACTTGTGTATAGGGCAGTCACATCACATGTGGCTAAAATGTAGTTATCTCCCCATTCGAGGTCGTTCAGTATATTGAGGACCTCAGTAGAGTCCCTAACGGCTAGATTTAGAGTTTTGTCGGTAAGGACCCGCGTAGCTAACGCCGGCTTTTTTCTGGCCGCACCATAAAAATAACTCTGGTATTGAGAGTCCACATAAAGGCTGCGTTAGGCTCCAAAAAAGGAGCGTAGAGCATTTTTAACGCAGCTTCAACTCTCGATACCAGAGTTGCTTACGCAAGCGGCCAGCCTCAAAAACGTGCTCTTGCACGATTCCCCCATAGAAAACAATGGGGCTGTTTGAGCTGAAAAAAAACCTAACACCTGCAAAAAAGCTGCGTTCAGCTCCTAACGCAGCTCCATTGTTTGCTATGGGGAAACACTTCCTACGTCTGCACCTAACACCCTAACATGTACCCCGAGTCTAAACACCCCTAGCCTTACACTTATTAACCCCTAATCTGCCGCCCCCGCTATCGCTGACCCCTGCATATTATTATTAACCCCTAATCTGGCCCCCCACAACGTCGCCTCCACCTGCCTACACTTATTAACCCCTAATCTGCCGAGCGGACCTGAGCGCTACTATAATAAAGTTATTAACCCCTAATCCGCCTCACTAACCCTATAATAAATAGTATTAACCCCTAATCTGCCCTCCCTAACATCGCCGACACCTAACTTCAATTATTAACCCCTAATCTGCCGACCGGAGCTCACGGCTATTCTAATAAATGTATTAACCCCTAAAGCTAAGTCTAACCCTAACACTAACATCCCCCTAAATTAAATATAATTTTAATCTAACAAAATTAATTAACTCTTATTAAATAAATCATTCCTATTTAAAGCTAAATACTTACCTGTAAAATAAATCCTAATATAGCTACAATATAAATTATAATTACATTGTAGCTATTTTAGGATTGATATTTATTTTACAGGCAACTTTGTAATTATTTTAACCATTTACAATAGCTATTAAATAGTTAATAACTATTTAATAGCTACCTAGTTAAAATAATTACAACATTACCTGTAAAATAAATCCTAACCTAAGTTACAATTAAACCTAACACTATACTATCATTAAATTAAATAAAATACCTACAATTACCTACAATTAAACCTAACACTACACTATCAATACATTAATTAAATACAATATATACAAATAACTACAATTAAATAAACTAACTAAAGTACAAAAAATAAAAAAGAACTAAGTTACAAAAAATAAAAAAATATCTACAAACATAAGAAAAATATTACAACAATTTTAAACTAATTACACCTACTCTAAGCCCCCTAATAAAACAACAAAGCCCCCCAAAATAAAAAATGCCCTACCCTATTCTAAATTACTAAAGTTAAAAGCTCTTTTACCTTACCAGCCCTGAACAGGGCCCTTTGTGGGGCATGCCCCAAGAAGTTCAGCTCTTTTGCCTGTAAAAAAAACATACAATACTCCCCCCACAACATTACAACCCACCACCCACATACCCCTAATCTAACCCAAACCCCCCTTAAATAAACCTAACACTAAGCCCCTGAAGATCTTCCTACCTTATCTTCACCATACCAGGTTCACCGATCCGTCCTGAAGAGCTCCTCCGATGTCCTGATCCAAGCCCAAGCGGGGGGCTGAAGATGTCAATGATCCGGTAGAAGTCTTTATCCAAACGGGGCAGAAGAGGTCTTCCATCCGATTGAAGTCTTCATCCAAACGGGGCAGAAGAGGTCTTCCATCCGATTGAAGTCTTCATCCAGGCGGCATCTTCTACCGACATCCATCTGGAGCGGAGCGGCAGCATCCTGAAGACCTCCGACGCGGAACATCCATCCTGGCGGACGACTGAACGACGAATGACGGTTCCTTTAAATGACGTCATCCAAGATGGCGTCCCTCGAATTCCGATTGGATTGAACTTGATTCTGATTGGCTGATTCCATCAGCCAATCAGAATATTCCTACCTTAATTCCGATTGGCTGATAGACTCCTGATAGAATCCTATCAGCCAATCGGAATTCGAGGGACGCCATCTTGGATGACGTCATTTAAAGGAACCGTCATTCGGCTAGTAGGCGTCGGGAGAAGAGGATGTTCCGCGTCGGAGGTCTTCAGGATGCTGCCGCTCCGCTCCAGATGGATGTCGATAGAAGATGCCGCCTGGATGAAGACTTCAATCGGATGGAAGACCTCTTCTGCCCCGCTTGGATGAAGACATCAATCGGATGGAAGACCTCTTCTGCCCCGCTTGGATGAAGACTTCTACCGGATCATGGACATCTTCAGCCCCCCGCTTGGGCTTGGATCAGGACATCGGTGGAGCTCTTCAGGACGGATCGGTGAACCTGGTATGGTGAAGATAAGGTAGGAAGATCTTCAGGGGCTTAGTGTTAGGTTTATTTAAGGGGGGTTTGGGTTAGATTAGGGGTATGTGGGTGGTGGGTTGTAATGTTGGAGGGGGGGTATTGTATGTTTTTTTTACAGGCAAAAGAGCTGAACTTCTTGGGGCATGCCCCGCAAAGGGCCCTGTTCAGGGCTGGTAAGGTAAAAGAGCTTTTAACTTTAGTAATTTAGAATAGGGTAGGGCATTTTTTATTTTGGGGGGCTTTGTTGTTTTATTAGGGGGCTTAGAGTAGGTGTAATTAGTTTAAAATTGTTGTAATATTTTTCTTATGTTTGTAGATATTTTTTTATTTTTTGTAACTTAGTTCTTTTTTATTTTTTGTACTTTAGTTAGTTTATTTCATTGTAGTTATTTGTAGATATTGTATTTAATTAATGTATTGATAGTGTAGTGTTAGGTTTAATTGTAGGTAATTGTAGGTATTTTATTTAATTAATTTAATGATAGTATAGTGTTAGGTTTAATTGTAACTTAGGTTAGGATTTATTTTACAGGTAATTTTGTAATTATTTTAACTAGGTAACTATTAAATAGTTCTTAACTATTTAATAGCTATTGTACATGGTTAAAATAATTACAAAGTTGCCTGTAAAATAAATATTAATCCTAAAATAGCTACAATGTAATTATAATTTATATTGTAGCTATATTAGGGTTTATTTTACAGGTAGTATTTAGCTTTAAATAGGAATAATTTATTTAATAAGAGTTAATTAATTTCGTTAGATTTAAATTATATTTAACTTAGGGGGGTGTTAGTGTTAGGGTTAGACTTAGCTTTAGGGGTTAATTAATTTATTAGAATAGCGGTGAGCTCCAGTCGGCAGATTAGGGGTTAATAATTGAAGTTAGGTGTCGGTGTCGGCGATGTTAGGGAGGGCAGATTAGGGGTTAATACTATTTATTATAGGGTTAGTGAGGCGGATTAGGGGTTAATAACTTTATAATAGTAGCGGAGCGGTCCGCTCGGCAGATTAGGGGTTAATAAGTGTAGGTAGCTGGCGACGACGTTGTGGGGGGCAGATTAGGGGTTAATAAATATAATATAGGGGTCGGCGGTGTTAGGGGCAGCAGATTAGGGGTACATAAGGATAACGTAGTTGGCGGTCGGCAGATTAGGGGTTAAAAAAAATTAATTGAGTAGCGGCGATGTGGGGGGACCTCGGTTTAGGGGTACATAGGTAGTTTATGGGTGTTAGTGTACTTTAGAGTACAGTAGTTAAGAGCTTTATAAACCGGCGTTAGCCCAGAAAGCTCTTAACTACTGACTTTTTTCCTGCGGCTGGAGTTTTGTTGTTAGAGTTCTAACACTCACTTCAGACACGACTCTAAATACCGGAGTTAGAAAGATCCCATTGAAAAGATAGGATACGCAATTGACGTAAAGGGATCTGCGGTATGGAAAAGTCGCGGCTGAAAAGTGAGCGTTAGACCCTTTTTTGAGTGACTCCAAATACCGGAGGTAGCCTAAAACCAGTGTTAGGAGCCTCTAACGATGGTTTTCACGGCTAACGCCAAACTCCAAATCTAGGCCTAAGATAGGAAGGGAGGTCTTTAACATACTTTTGAAGTTTCTTATCGATATACTCTGACAAGTTACAGGTGATTGAACCAATGCCCGATATTATGGGTCTCCCCGGAGGATTTGTTTGACTTTTGTGAATTTTGGGCAAATAGTAGAATACAGGTATTCTAGGATAATCTGTCCTGATATACCTGTATTCTTGTTGGTTCAATATTCCTTTATTCTTGGCGGATGTAAGCATACTATCCAAATCTTTTTTTAAAGAGTCTGTAGGATCTTTTGTTAACACCTTGTATGTGTCAGAGTCACCTAGGATTCTATTTGACTCCTTTTCTTGATTCCGATTTTATAATTTTCATTCAAATGAACATCACATGTGGCTAAGTGTATGTATAATCTGTTTTATAATGTACATTGGAATTATAAGATTTTTAAATAGTTTTTTAATTTTAATATTATATATTCCATATTTTACATTACAATCAAATGTTATAATGTTTTTTGCAAGATGTACCTTTATATACTGGTTTTAATAGATACATCGCATTTTTATTTCTATTTGGTAATATGTATTTGAATTATTATTGGTTAATATGCCTTTGTATTTTTATTTTTATTTTCAATATGTATTTTATACATTTGTTAATTGTGTTTTTACTTTAGCAAAATGCTTTTAATATTTTAATATTTCTTTAAGTCGTGTTTTTTAGTTTTAACACACTTAATAATCAGGAGCATAATGTGTTTAAGGGAATTTGTAGTTAAATTCGGATATTTTGATCCTATTCAGATATTTGTGGCCATTCTATGTAAGGTAATTATACTCCCAATAAAAGACTTGAGCCAATATACCGCTATAGGGATTTATCCCTCTAACTGTTATTAATTGGAAACGAAACTCTGGAAGTGACGTCATACGTAGAACGCCACTTCCGGTTTCGGCACTCAGAGCAACCAATTTCGATAACAAGCTCCACCAGAGAACTACGAAGTGAAAACGAAACTCCGGAAGTGACGTCATACGCAGAACGCCACTTCCGGTTTCGGCACTTGGAGCAAACAGTTTTAATAACGAGTACCAACAGTGGAAAACAAATAAGAAATATAGGAAGTCAGTAATAAAAATCCGGTGAATAAGAACATCCGGATCAACATACTACTATTAAGGGATACTAATTCCGGGTCCAAACGGACCAATGGAAATAGCGCAATTTTGGTCTTCAAAATTTTGGCGGTTTTTGTTTGGGACAAAATAACCTATTTAAGACAAGGAAGTATACAGAGCCATACCAGTCTTGAGAGAGATCCAGCAGGATTGAAACTCGTAGACTTACACTGGTATAACGGCTCAGGTCCCTATCTGGTGAGTATATTACCATTTTCAGCCACTTGTAGTAGCTTTATTGCACTACATATTTTTATTTTTATTCACGATAATGAAGACATAATGGAACATTAGGAACATTAGGAGTCAATCATTACCAACAGCACCCCACAAAAGGATATATTTGGACACCTACCATTACCTAGAAGATTTTTGGATTCTAACGCAGGAAACTACTCATAACTAACTTTTCACAACGTATATACAAATCGCACAAATTTCACAATTTTTCACAAATACCACTCACAAGGAATTTGACCTTAAGACTTAAAAGGTATACACCTATTTTTTGATATTTTTATTTTTATCTTTTTATTTTTGTCTTTTCCACTCTCTTTTTTTATAAAGAATAGACACATTTTTGAAGCAATTGCACCCAGCATAATTTTATTCTTATTTTTTCATATTGAGTATTATTGAGTATTTTTGAGTATTTTTGAAGTTCACATTTTTTTCATTTTTTCACGAGTACACTTCTGTGATTTAACATTTTGTGATTTAACCTTTGTAACCGGATATATTCCTTGTAAACAGATGTTATTTAGAGGTTTGAAATCGTCCAATGGTTATTATCTTTGTTTTTAAATATAAAATTTTTGTTAAATAAATATGTACATTTTTAAAGTATAATTCCTACAAATCCTCTTTGACTCTACTTAGCAGAGACTCCTATTTGAGGTTTCCTCAGCGCTCCTTCTAGCTTTAATTGTTTGTTAAAATAAATACAAAGTTGCCTGTAAAATAAATATTAATCTTAAAATAGCTATAATATAATTATAATTTATATTGTAGCTATATTAGGATTTATTTTACAGGTAAGTATTTAGCTTTAAATAGGAATAATTTATTTAATAAGAGTTAATTAATTTCGTTAGATAAAAATTATATTTAACTTAGGGGGGTGTTAGGGTTAGAATTAGCTTTAGGGGTTAAAAAATTTATTAGAGTAGCGGTGAGCTCCGGTCGGCAGATTAGGGGTTAATGCTTGAAGTTAGGTGTCGGCGATGTTAGGGAGGGCAGATTAGGGGTTAATACTATTTATTATAGGGTTATTGAGGCGGGAGTGAGGCGGATTAGGGGTTAATACATTTATTATAGTAGCGGTGTGGTCGGCAGATTAGGGGTTAATAAGTGTAGGTAGGTGGCGGCGACGTTGGGGGCGGCAGATTAGGGGTTAATAAATATTATGTAGGTGTCGGCGGTATTAGGGGCAGCAGATTTTAGATTAGGGGTACATAGGGATAACGTAGGTGGCGGCGGTGTGCGGTCGGCAGATTAGGGGTTAAAAAATTTTAATAGAGTGGCGGCGATGTGGGGGGGGGCCTCGGTTTAGGGGTACATAGGTAGTTTATGGGTGTTAGTGTACTTTAGAGCACAATAGTTAAGAGCTTTATGAACCGGTGTTAGCCCAGAAAGCTCTTAACTACTGACTTTTTTCTGCGGCTGGAGTTTTGTCGTTAGGTTTCTAACGCTCACTTCAGCCACGACTCTAAATACCGGCGTTAGAAAGATCCCATTGAAAAGATAGGATATGCAAATGGTGTAGGGGGATCTGCGGTATGGAAAAGTCGCGGCTGGAAAGTGTTAGACCCTTTCCTGACTGACTCTAAATACCAGTGGTAGCGCAAAACCAGCGTTAGGAGCCTCTAACGCTGGTTTTTACAGCTAACGCCAAACTCTAAATCTAGCCGATTATTTCTTTTGTAAAGCACATGTTTTATTTCCCTAAAAAGTTGAATAAATGTGAACCTTTTACCCACTGACTATAAGATCTTTTAAAGGGACTTAAAACCCCAAACATTTCTTTCGTGATTCAGATACAGCATACAGATTTTAACAACTTTCCAATTTACTTATATTATCAACTTGTCTTTGTTTTCTTGTTATCCTTTGTTGAAAAGCTGGGGCGCAAGCTCAGGAGTGTGCATATGTCTGCAGTACTATTTGGCAGCAGTTTTGCAACAATGTTATACATTAGTAAGAGCACTAGATGGCAGCACTAGTTCCTCTCATGTAGTGCTCCAGACGTGTGCACGATACCTATCTACATATCTATTCTACAAAGAATAACAAGAAAGCAAAGCAAATTTAATAATAGAGGTAAATTGAAAACTTTTTTAAAATTGTTTTCTCTATCTGAATCATAAAAGAAAAAATTGGGGTTTCATGACATTGAACACATCAAACACATTGAGCCCCATTTACAGTTTCACAGATGGATAAACTTTCCAGCTAGAGAACCTGTCCATCTGTGTTTGCTGGAAACAGGCAGTGGACACTGTTCAATAACACTGAAGAAAAGAGTTTGGGGTGATTAAACTCTGCCACCGCTGAGGTGGAGAGGTTAAACACTGGTCTTAGAATTGCTGCGCCTAAACTTGCAGTAAGCTTACATGAGCTACCCAGCACTGCAAAGGCTCCAAAGCGCCTCCGCTATGTTTTAATGTAGCTTTGCGTGTACAATATACTCCAGCAGTTCAACTTGATGCCTTTATAAAGAAAACATTAAAACTTGCTGTATAAACTTTAGCTAGAACTTTCTTAAAGTGAATGTAAACTTAACATTGGATAGACTTTAAAAAATGAGCCTGGGTTTAATTCCTAAAAATGTTTATATTTATGTATTTTCTAAAATTTTTACCTTTTAGCACTCTGACGATAAGCACAGCTCTCCTGCCCGCAATATTGTCTAATTGATTGACAGATGACGATTCTTAAAAGAACTAATCCTTGTTTCACCTGAACCGTGACGTTTAGGGACTGAACGCCCCGGGGGGGGGGGGGGGGAACAAGGATTAGTTATTTTAAGAATCATTATCTGCTTATCGTCTGAGCGCTAAAAAGGTAAAAATTTGAGAAAATACAGAAATATAAAAAAATTGATGAATTAAACCGTGGCTCGTTTTTAAAAGTCTTTTCAATGTGGGGCAGTATTGTTAAGTTTACATTCACTTTAACTGATCAGATCTCAACTTCCTGCTCTACAACTGTGTAACATTTTATTAAGCTTCCCCTGGAATAAGGTGACCAGATTTTTAAAATTAAATCCAGGGACATTTTTTTTTTTGTATATGCAGTGTATTTGGTATGTTTTTATGGAGTGATTGCACGATATATATGTTATTTCTCACATTTCGTCCATGAGATAAAAAAAAATACTTTTTAGAATTTTTTGATAAGATAGAGAAAAAACGTTTCAAAATATATTTTGTATTTTATTCTTACCAAAGAATTCTGGTTCAACAATAACAATATAAATTAACAATTCAAAACAGTAACTAAAAACTTGAAACAGTATTGTGGTCTGGTCCCCCCACCTTTTAACAATACGTATCTCATGTGTATCCCAGCCTTTGTTCAGACATTTGTATTAACTTGCATATTTCTCAGAGGAATGAATCTGCCTGGGAATATTTTTGTTGTTGGAGATTTTCTCCACAAATTTTAAACAGGACAATTTGATGTTATTTTTCATGATGAGAATCACTTTTATAGTTTCCACACGAAATAGTGATTTCTCAGCAGTCCATATATCATTCATGAGTGAGAAAACTCTTTCCACTGGAGCATTGCTGCCTGGCAGACAGAGGACTACTTCAGCTAATTTTTTAAGGTTAGCGTTGGGTACCTCCACTCTTGTGAACTGGGTCATAATTGCATTCCACTTGCTGGCTACCGACACTGCCGATGCATTCCATTTAGGTATTTCCTCTTTTAGGAATTCATTAAGAAAAGTCCCTTCATCAAACATTCTTGATTTATGATTACATATGGACATTTTGTGCTCAGAAGATCAACTGCCTTCTTAATATCAGACCTTGCAGGCACTCTCTTCAGAAGGAAGCATTGCAGGTCTTCAAGGTCATCTATATGTTTTCCCCAAGCATGTAAATATTGGACTGAAGCATCAAAAAAAAGAGTGAGCAACTTTAAAGTAGGAAGCTTCTGTTAAAACCCCAGCTCTTTCTAGCTCCTTGATTTGTTTTCTTACCATTTAAGGGTGTTGAGGATCCCAGCTAATTCCACTGCACAGTGATCTTGCCCCTCCAGTGATGTTATTGTGTCATGGAAAAGTGACACAGTACTGTGAATGAAAGTGAGCCAAAGTTGAGTTGTAGGGTCTTCAAATATCTTCCTAAGGACAACTGGACACTTTTCTTCAGACAGAAAAAATGACTTCAGTGGCTCATAGAGCAAGACAATTCTTTCCAAAGCAGTTAACACTGAGAGCCACCGGACATTGCTATGCCCAAGAATATTTTTATATCATGCCCCACAAACTCACAAAAACTTTTCAGTCTTTAAACACGAACAGTGAATAAATTAAAATATACAAAAATCTTGTTAAGAATATATTCAACATCCACTGGGATTGTATCTAGGGCAGTTCATGCATAATTGTGGACAATATGAGCTGGACATCCAACACTCTAAGTTTAGTGTGCACATTTTCTCTCCCTTGCTTCCGCAGTCCACCAAAGTTTGTGTTTGTATTAACGGCAGAGAAGGCCATAACTTTATTTTCCAGGTGTAATTTTCGTATAATTTCTATCAGCTCACCTGACATAAGTTCAGCTGTTTCGCCTTTCAGTTCAACAAAATCAAGAAGTTTTGTCTTCACAGAAGTGCTTTCCTCTTGTACCTTGAAGTAGAGAAAAACAATAGGCAGCAACTTCACATGACCATGATTTGAAGCATCTACCAAAAGTGCTACAAAATCAACACTCTCAAAGTCATGTTTGAGCTCATCTGCTGACCAAATAAATACATTTGTGTAAATTGCTTCACACTTTGTCCGTGCACAGCAAAATTTAGGATTGAAGAACTTCCTATTTAATCCTGAAGTGCAGTCCATTTGTCTGAAACTATGGTTATGGGCAATGGTGTGATATGAAAATACTCCCTCTTGTAAAGCAAGGCCATATTCACTCTGAGAGGGTTCAACTTTGCGAAAAAATTATGTCATAGAAGTTGAACCTGCACGGGCAGTTAGAGCGTCTTTGTGTTTGCTTGCGGCTTCATGTTCTTTGATTGATGTCCTACCTCCACTTATAATGGTAAACACAGAATGACATATTGTGCATACAACAGAAGACCCCTTTTCAGCACTTTTGAGGAAAAGGAAACTCTTTTTGGAGCAGATCATTGAAATAGCACTTTCTTTTGCTGTGCATTGCCATGACACTTCTGGTACAGAATCTGTAGAGAGACAAACATGTCTTAAAAAGAGGTAGAAGATTGCATGCCAAGGCAAGTACTGGGGATGTGGGTTAGAAAAAAAACATATTTACTTGCTAACAACTATACTGTAATAGGAAAAAAGGTAAAGTATCCAAAAGTCCCACTATTGTTTTAGCTCATTTTCATTAATTGTTATATGCTTTTAATGTTTTCTTGTTTGATGTTTTTGTTGCAACTTTAGATCGGGGACTTGCCAGTGAGCAGGACTAAAGAGCAGAAGAAGGCTACTTTATTGATTGATCATTTATACTGCTAGAGCAGTTGCAGACGGTATTGCATCCATAAGCAGAGACTCATTTAAAGTATTGTCTTTGCATTTATGTTACTTTTGGACCACAGAGAGCATCATTTTTTAAATGTTATATTACATGTCAATAAAGATGTGGCTATCAGTTTTCCCATAATCGGTGTCTGGTGTATTTATTTATTGTTGATATGACAGATCAACCTGTGGGATTTTTTTTCCCAGAGACATTTTAAAGGAATGCTTTACTTACTCAGTATACCGGAGTACAGCTTTACTGCCTTCCTCCAGTCCCTTCCCTCCTCCTCCCCAAAGCTCCCTCTCCTATCCAACCCCAAGAAAAGACCAGTGTACATGTTCTGCAGAGCCCCATAAAAATGCAGATTATAGTACGGACTCAGGATGAAATAATATCCCATATAAATCCCGCCTCGAGAAGACGGATGTGGGTGGAATTGAAAAATTCCTCTGCAGTGCCAAGGGTTAAATGTGGCACTGCAGAGGAATTTTTCCACAGCCTGAGCTACCTGTCACAGTCATAAGCTAACATTAATGCAATTTAAACATTACAAGGGTCATAGTTTGTAACCTGTTTCAAAAAACAAGATGGTAGATAAGTCTTCTAACTATTATTTACTTTCTTCAGTTTATAGATAACGGGTATTTTTAATTTCTTTCATGTAATTAGCAAGAGTCCATGAGCTAGTGACGTATGGGATATACATTCCTACCAGGAGGGGCAAAGTTTCCCAAACCTCAAAATGCCTATAAATACACCCCTCACCACACCCACAAATCAGTTTTTACAAACTTTGCCTCCTATGGAGTTGGTGAAGTAAGTTTGTGCTAGATTCTACGTTGATATGCGCTCCGCAGCAGGTTGGAGCCTGGTTTTTCCTCTCAGCGTGCAGTGAATGTCAGAGGGATGTGAGGAGAGTATTGCCTATTTGAATTCAATGATCTCCTTCTATGGGGTCTATTTCATAGGTTCTCTGTTATCGGTCGTAGAGATTCATCTCTTACCTCCCTTTTCAGATCGACGATATACTCTTATATATACCATTACCTCTACTGATTCTCGTTTCAGTACTGGTTTGGCTTTCTACTACATGTAGATGAGTGTCCTGGGGTAAGTAAGTCTTATTTTCTGTGACACTCTAAGCTATGGTTGGGCACTTTTATATAAAGTTCTAAATATATGTATTCAAACATTTATTTGCCTTGACTCAGAATGTTCAACGTTCCTTATTTCAGACAGTCAGTTTCATATTTGGGATAATGCATATGAATAAATCAAATTTTTTCTTACCTTAAAATGTAACTTTTTTCTCTGTGGGCTGTTAGGCTCGCGGGGGCTGAAAATGCTTCATTTTATTGCGTCATTCTTGGCGCAGACTTTTTTGGCGCCAAATTTTTTTTCTGTTTCCGGCGTCATACGCGTCGCCGGAAGTTGCGTCATTTTTGACGTTTTTTGCGCCAAAAGTGTCGGCGTTCCGGATGTGGCGTCATTTTTGGCGCCAAAAGCATTTAGGCGCCAAATAATGTGGGCGTCTTTTTTGCCGCTAAAAAATATGGGCGTCACTATTGTCTCCACATTATTTAAGTCTCATTATTTATTGCTTCTGGTTGCTAGAAGCTTGTTCACTGGCATTTTTTCCCATTCCTGAAACTGTCATTTAAGGAATTTGATCAATTTTGCTTTATATGTTGTTTTTTCTATTACATATTGCAAGATGTCCCAGATTGACACTGAGTCAGAAAATACTTCTGGAAAAACGCTGCCTGGTGCTGGATCGACCAAAGTTAAGTGTATCTGCTGTAAACTTGTGGTATCTGTTCCTCCAGCTGTTGTTTGTAATGAATGTCATGACAAACTTGTTAATGCAGATAATATTTCCTTTAGTAATGTTACATTACCTGTTGCTGTTCCGTCAACATCTAATACTCAGAGTGTTCCTGATAACATAAGAGAATTTGTTTCTAAATCCATTAAGAAGGCCATGTCTGTTATTTCTCCTTCTAGTAAACGTAAAAGGTCTTTTAAAACTTCTCATTTTTCAGATGAATTTTTAAATGAACATCATCATTCTGATTCTGATAATGGTTCCTCTGGTTCAGAGGATTCTGTCTCGGAGGTTGATGCTGATAAATCTTCATATTTATTCAAAATGGAATTTATTCGTTCTTTACTTAAAGAAGTCTTAATTGCATTAGAAATAGAGGATTCTGGTCCTCTTGATACTAAATCTAAACGTTTAAATAAGGTTTTTAAATCTCCTGTAGTTATCCCAGAAGTTTTTCCTGTCCCTGATGCTATTTCTGAAGTAATCTCCAGGGAATGGAATAATTTGGGTAATTCATTTACTCCTTCTAAACGTTTTAAGCAATTATATCCTGTGCCATCTGACAGATTAGAGTTTTGGGACAAAATCCCTAAAGTTGATGGGGCTATCTCTACTCTTGCTAAACGTACTACTATTCCTACGGCAGATTGTACTTCCTTTAAGGATCCTTTAGATAGGAAGATTGAATCCTTTCTAAGAAAAGCTTACTTATGTTCAGGTAATCTTCTTAGACCAGCTATATCTTTAGCGGATGTTGCTGCAGCTTCAACTTTTTGGTTAGAAGCTTTAGCGCAACAAGTAACAGATCATAATTCTCATAGCATTGTTAATCTTCTTCAACATGCTAATAACTTTATTTGTGATGCCATCTTTGATATCATTAGAGTCGATGTCAGGTATATGTCTCTAGCTATTTTAGCTAGAAGAGCTTTATGGCTTAAAACTTGGAATGCTGATATGTCTTCTAAGTCAACTTTGCTTTCCCTTTCTTTCCAGGGTAATAAATTATTTGGTTCTCAGTTGGATTCTATTATCTCAACTGTTACTGGAGGGAAAGGAACTTTTTTACCACAGGATAAAAAATCTAAAGGTAAATTTAGGTCTAATAATCGTTTTCGTTCCTTTCGTCACAATAAGGAACAAAAGCCTGATCCTTCACCCACAGGAGCGGTATCAGTTTGGAAACCATCTCCAGTCTGGAATAAATCCAAGCCTTTTAGAAAACCAAAGCCAGCTCCCAAGTCCACATGAAGGTACGGCCCTCATTCCAGCCCAGCTGGTAGGGGGCAAATTTCGTTTTTTTCAAAGAAATTTGGATCAATTCAATTCACAATCTTTGGATTCAGAACATTGTTTCAGAAGGGTACAGAATTGGCTTCAAGATAAGGCCTCCTGCAAAGAGATTTTTTCTTTCCCGTGTCCCAGTAAATCCAGCGAAAGCTCAAGCATTTCTGAAATGTGTTTCAGATCTAGAGTTGGCTGGAGTAATTATGCCAGTTCCAGTTCTGGAACAGGGGCTGGGGTTTTATTCAAATCTCTTCATTGTACCAAAGAAGGAGAATTCCTTCAGACCAGTTCTGGATCTAAAAATATTGAATCGTTATGTAAGGATACCAACATTCAAAATGGTAACTATAAGGACTATCCTGCCTTTTGTTCAGCAAGGGCATTATATGTCCACAATAGATTTTCAGGATGCATATCTGCATATTCCGATTCATCCAGATCACTATCAGTTTCTGAGATTCTCTTTCCTATACAAGCATTACCAGTTTGTGGCTCTGCCGTTTGGCCTAGCAACAGCTCCAAGAATTTTTACAAAGGTTCTCAGTGCCCTTCTGTCTGTAATCAGAGAACAGGGTATTGTGGTATTTCCTTATTTGGACGATATCTTGGTACTTGCTCAGTCTTCACATTTAGCAGAATCTCATACGAATCGACTTGTGTTGTTTCTTCAAGATCATGGTTGGAGGATCAATTTACCGAAAAGTTAATTGATTCCTCAGACAAGGGTAACCTTTTTAGGTTTCCAGATAGATTCAGTGTCCATGACTCTGTCTCTGACAGACAAGAGACGTCTAATATTGATCTCAGCTTGTCGAAACCTTCAATCACAATCATTCCCTTCGGTAGCCTCATGCATGGAAATTCTAGGTCTTATGACTGCTGCATCGGACACGATCCCCTTTGCTCATTTTCACATGCGACCTCTTCAGCTCTGTATGCTGAACCAGTGGTGCAGGGATTACACAAAGATATCTCAATTAATATCTTTAAAACCAATTGTACGACACTCTCTGACGTGGTGGACAGATCACCATTGTTTAGTTCAGGGGGCTTCTTTTGTTCTTCCGACCTGGACTGTAATTTCAACAGATGCAAGTCTGACATGTTGGGGAGCTGTTTGGGGGTCTCTGACAGCACAAGGGGTTTGGGAATCTCAGGAGGTGAGATTACCAATCAATATTTTGGAACTCCGTGCAATTTTCAGAGCTCTTCAGTCATGGCCTCTTCTAAAGAGAGAATCGTTCATTTGTTTTCAGACAGACAATGTCACAACTGTGGCATACATCAATCATCAAGGAGGGACTCACAGTCCTCTGGCTATGAAAGAAGTATCTCGAATACTGGTATGGGCGGAATCCAGCTCCTGTCTAGTTTATGCGGTTCATATCCCACGTATAGACAATTGGGAAGCAGATTATCTCAGTCGCCAAACGTTACATCCGGGCGAATGGTCTCTTCACCCAGAGGTATTTCTTCAGATTGTTCAAATGTGGGGACTTCTAGAAATAGATCTGATGGCTTCTCATCTAAACAAGAAACTTCCCAGGTATCTGTCCAGATCCAGGGATCCTCAGGCGGAAGCAGTGGATGCATTGTCACTTCCTTGGAACTATAATCCTGCCTATCTCTTTCCGCCTCTAGTTCTTCTTCCAAGAGTAATCTCCAAGATTCTGAAGGAATGCTCGTTTGTTCTGCTGGTGGCTCCAGCATGGCCTCACAGGTTTTGGTATGCGGATCTTGTCTGGATGGCCTCTTGCCAACCGTGGACTCTTCCGTTAAGACCAGACCTTCTGTCGCAAGGTCCTTTTTTCCATCAGGATCTCAAATCCTTAAATTTAAAGGTATGGAGATTGAACGCTTGATTCTTAGTCAAAGAGGTTTCTCTGACTCTGTGATTAATACTATGTTACAGGCTCGTAAATCTGTATCTAGGAAGATATATTATAGAGTCTGGAAGACTTACATTTCTTGGTGTCTTTCTCATCATTTTTCCTGGCATTCTTTTAGAATTCCGAGAATTTTACCGTTTCTTCAGGATGGTTTGGATAAAGGTTTGTCTGCAAGTTCCTTGAAAGGACAAATCTCTGCTCTTTCTGTTCTTTTTCACAGAAAGATTGCTAATCTTCCTGATATTCATTGTTTTGTACAAGCTTTGGTTCGTATAAAACCTGTCATTAAGTCAATTTCTCCTCGGAGTTTGAATTTGGTTTTGGGGGCTCTTCAAGCTCCTCCGTTTGAACCTATGCATTCATTGGACATTAAATTACTTTCTTGGAAAGTTTTGTTTCTTTTGGCCATCTCTTCTGCTAGAAGAGTTTCTGAATTATCTGCTCTTTCTTGAGTCTCCTTTTCTGATTTTTCATCAGGATAAGGCGGTGTTGCGAACTTCTTTTAAATTTTTACCTAAGGTTGTGAATTCTAACAACATTAGTAGAGAAATTGTGGTTCCTTCATTATGTCCTAATCCTAAGAATCCTAAGGAGAAATCATTGCATTCTTTGGATGTAGTTAGAGCTTTGAAATATTATGTTGAAGCTACTAAGAATTTCCAAAAGACTTCTAGTCTATTTGTTATCTTTTCCGGTTCTAGGAAAGGTCAGAAGGCCTCTGCCATTTCTTTGGCATCTTGGTTAAAATCTTCAATTCATCATGCCTATGTCGAGTCGGGTAAAACGCCGCCTCAAAGGATTACAGCTCATTCTATTAGGTCAGTTTCTACTTCCTGGGAGTTTAGGAATGAAGCTTCGGTTGATCAGATTTGCAAAGCAGCAACTTGGTCTTCTTTGCATACTTTTACTAAATTCTACCATTTTGATGTGTTTTCTTCTTCTGAAGCAGTTTTTGGTAGAAAAGTACTTCAGGCAGCTGTTTCAGTTTGATTTTTCTGCTTATAATTTCAGTTTTTTTCATTATAAGATTTAAACTTTATTTTGGGTGTGGATTATTTTCAGCGGAATTGGCTGTCTTTATTTTATCCCTCCCTCTCTAGTGACTCTTGCGTGGAAGATCCACATCTTGGGTAGTCATTATCCCATACGTCACTAGCTCATGGACTCTTGCTAATTACATGAAAGAAAACATAATTTATGTAAGAACTTACCTGATAAATTCATTTCTTTCATATTAGCAAGAGTCCATGAGGCCCACCCTTTTTGTGGTGGTTATGATTTTTTTGTATAAAGCACAATTATTCCAATTCCTTATTTTTTATGCTTTCGCACTTTTTTTCTTATCACCCCACTTCTTGGCTATGCGTTAAACTGATTTGTGGGTGTGGTGAGGGGTGTATTTATAGGCATTTTGAGGTTTGGGAAACTTTGCCCCTCCTGGTAGGAATGTATATCCTATACGTCACTAGCTCATGGACTCTTGCTAATATGAAAGAAATGAATTTATCAGGTAAGTTCTTACATAAATTATGTTTTTGCATATTTTAAGGTTCGTAGTGTAGGTATAAATATGCATAGAACTGATATAGAATGTATATACAATATGTGTGTCTGTATATATGTGTAACAAAGGTCTACATTTTATGGAAGGATGTGATTATTGACACAGGTAGATAAAACTAACAAAGAGAAAAGGTCTTTACATATGCAAAGTACTTCACCCTTTACAAGAAAGATCTCAGGATATAAACAGGACAGCTGAGAGGGATGGGGGCAGTTGGGATGGAAGGTTGGTAGGTATACACACACTGACACTCTACACACACATGCATTCACATACAAAAACACACACATGCAACCGCACAGTCATTCTAGATAGGAAGAAAGGGTTTTGGTAAGCACACACACACACACAGAGACACACACCCTGTAATAACTGTTAGATAGGATACATTGTGTGTTTGGGAGTATGACTGAAAACCTCTTTATGTAACTGTCTCTGTATTAACCTTTCTGTAATATGGGCAGATTCTAATTAAAGCTCTCTCTGGTAAAGAACTGAGTGTCTGAAATCATTTAGCCTAGAATAACTATGAGTGCAGTATAGTGGCTAAATTGCTGTAGAACTACACATACAATATTTACCTGGGATTGTTGGTAAAGGTGAATAGTGTAGTGAAGTGACACTAGGGGTTACTACATTTATTACACAGCGCAGAGGATATTATCCAGAACATATCCAAAGTGGATTTCTTGAATGTGATCCTGGTGGATGCAAGGGATAATTGTGCAACATATTTTGGTGCCGTGACGTTGGGCCAGAAGAACTTTCCAGAATCTGTCTAGAGGTTGGTAAGTATATTTGTTTTCCTATCTTCCTATTTTATTGTGGTTTTAATTTTAATATGGCTTGTAAAATGGAAAAAGTAGATGATACTATTGCTGGGAATGTTAATAAGTGGGTGCTAAATTATATTAAGAGGCATGGTGGTCCCTATGAAATTCCAGCAGAATATAAACAATCATGGGAACTAATGCAGAAGTTTTTAGAAAAAACTTTATTTGATAAAAAGGTTTCAGAGAACAAAAGAAAAGGGTGTATTTTGCAAGGTTTGCTGTCATGTTGTGTAAAACTAGAAGAAAATGGTAAAGTGAAAGAAAATGAAATGTCACAGCTTAATGCAACAATGGTGGTAAAATCTGAGAACTATGATAAATCATGTAATGAACTGAATGATAAGATTGTTGATATGCGAGTGCATGCAGTTGTAACTGGTGAAGCACTAATTGAAAAAGCAAAGGTGTGTGACACATTAACAGAGCAGAATGAGCAGATGAATGAGAGAATTTTGGAATTGGAAAGGGAAGTGGATGAATGTAGGCATGTGACTAATATGGCTTTTAATAGAATGGCAGAAAGCATGGTAGCTTGTAGTATGTCTCCTGCACCCAAAGTTCCTAAAGTTGCTGAGTCTGTTAATAACGCAGGAACTGGAGGTGTAGATTTAAAACAAAAGCCAGTGATAAATCTCCCTGCTGCACCAACTACTGTATTAAACCATGATAATACAGGGGAAGTGCAGTTAGTTACAAAAAGATTTAAAGCCACAAGAAATGGATAACATAGTAAAGCAAATTGGGCAGGTTCCACAGCAGGATTTCAATTGTTTTTTGCAGTGGCTTTGCAATTTTAAAAGAATTACAGAGATGTACAATTTGACTGTTGAGGATATAAAGAAGGTGTGGCAGAGAGTAATTGGAAATGGTCTCTGGGTCAGGATTGTACAGAGGTGTGGGCAGACACCTAGAACTGCAGATATATTTAAAGAAATAATGTATGTGCTTTATGGAATTCATTCTGATGTGTCTTTGTGTGGAAAAATTAAACAGTTAAAACAGGAATCTCCCTATGAATTGTCAGATAGAATTTCCACAGTTTTGAACAATGTAATTGTAAATAATTCTGGTTTTGAACATGGAGGAATGGTACACAGAACAATTTTTCTAGATGCTCTGGAGGAAAATATCAGAGAAGGCATATTATCTGTAACTCCTAATCCTTCAGACCTAAATGATATACTCCTAAGGGCTGATAATTTTTGGAGGAAAATATTTAAAAATAATATTTCTGTAGTGGCTTCAGTGAGAGGTTCTACGGAAAAAGGGCAAAACTATCATTGTCTAGGTCAATATAGAGAAAAAGACAGAATTTTTAGAAGTGGATCTCAGTATGGACAGGAGTCAGAATTACAAAAGGAAATTAAGGTCTAAGACTTGGATTCCATTCTCCCAAATTAAAAATGAGTATGAGGAGTTGAAAACAGAATATAATAAGATAAAAAAAGAGCGGAATGAACTAAAAGAACAAATTGATAATCTTAAAGCTAAATGCAGGTGTAATATGTCTACAAGAGTAGGAGTGGTAGAGTCCCCTGATATTATGGACATCTGTTCATAGCAAAATCCTTTATAAAACCTTTAAACTGTTAATAGAACGTAAATTTACTTTAGGATAGTGGAAGTAACAGATCACCAGTTTTATTTATATAATTAGAGGTTAGTGGGGGTCGTAGTTTAGATTTTTTTTTTATTTTATTTTTTTAAATAAAAATATATTTTGTTGTTAAACTGTTTCTGTCTAAAAAGTGTAAAATATATAATTTAAATATGATGTGTTGTGGGATTATGTTAAGGCACACCCTTTGAATCTTGTTTTGGGTCAATGGAAATGTGCCTGGGGGGACATTAATGTGTGTCCAGTTTTTGTCTTGCAGGTGGAACATCAATAGCCACAAAGTTATGAGGACTGGAATCCAACTGCCATCAGACAGTCTCATTTTTATACTTATTATTTTTTATTTTATTTTGTGCTTTACCTCGTTAGTATTTTAGTATAAAAGTTAATAATATATCATATATGTGCCATAAAAAAGGGCTTTATGTCCCTTTAACTTTCTAGATGATCAGTTAAGTTAGAGGAATGTTATTAGCATATGTACAGATCTAAAGGGTGTTATTAGCATATGTACAGAGATAATAGGGGTTTAGAGGTAAAGCACAACTTGTTATAAACCTACAGAAACTCATGACCATTTGTTCTTTTATTTAGTGTTATGCAAGAGGAGGTCTCAAACCACCTGGAATCCAAAAACCAGAATGAACAATGCAACCGATTAAATTTACACTTCTGATGGAGAGGAACAAGAACACATATGATCAAAATGAACTGTTTTCCCTTTTTGCAATCTGACTTCTTCAGAAGAGCAAATAATGTTTGTTTGTTTGTTTTTCTTTTCTCTGCAAAGTTGTAGCCTGAGAACTACATTTAAAAAGAGACTGATTTTTTTTTAATTGCACAATTTTTTGCCAATCTCTGTATTAGCTGTACATACTGTTTATTGTATTATATGTAAATATGATATTTGTTACTTTTTGATAATAATTCCAGAGAGCTGCCCACAGATAATGTGACTGTATGTATGCATGATACGTGTGCTTTGGTAATGTTAAATTAGGAATTAGGCATGTATATAGGTATATATATATATCATTATATATACTAGGATAAGGAATACAATAGAAGGGATCACTTTAGTGAGAAATGTAAAAAGGGAACTGGATATTGATACAATTATCCAGTTTGTGTTAATTAAGCTAAAATAGAGATTATATAGGATACCCAACTTGATATAGATGGGTTGTAACAACTTGTGTTTAATGTGGGATGAGTGAAATTTACCACTCTAGTCAAACTGATCTGATGGGACAGAGCATTCACATACTAACTGCAGATTTGCATTGGATTAATAATAGGTCGGTGAATGCTCTGATGGGGTCAGTAAACAACAATAATGTGTCTTATACTATGAGAGGTGGCATAGTAAACATGTTTATTAGAAGATTATCCAAATTTAGGCCTCCAAAATGAAATGAATTAATGAGGGGAATGGGCAGTAATTATTAACTTTACCCTAGTAAGTAATCTGTAGGGGAGTGTGTTGGTATAAAGATGTATATACCAGTCAAGATGGAGCGTCCTGTACCTACACATAAGATTACTAACCTATGAGAAACAGAGGTCCCCATGGCACTATTGTACTTAAACAATTACTGCCACAGACCAGAATTATGTCTGGAATAAATCCCAGGTTTCCCTAACTGGTGTTGTAGTATGGGCTCTGTTCTATCTTGTGTGCTAGAAACCATTAGCTAAGGCTGATGTGTGTATGGTGAAAAATGATGTTGGATTTCACATACCCAGTTATGGTTGGAGGAGCATAATGCAGAGATAGGGCCATGCAGTCTGCACACCGGGGAAGTGCAGTGTGTCCTCAGATGGGTGGTACCTGAGTCAAACATATGACTCTATAAGGTTGGTAAACATGTATTTAATATGTGGTGAATTGTTAATTGTTCATGGGTGTGTGAGCATATATATATATATATATATATATATATATATATATATATATATATATATATATAAGGTATATGCATATATTGTGAATATGTAGGGGAGTGTAGGTATAAATATGTATATATTGCGAATATGATTCTAATTGAATCCTATTCAAGTGGGGGAGTGTAGGTATAAATATGCATAGAACTGATATAGAATGTATATACAATATGTGTGTCTGTATATATGTGTAACAAAGGTCTACATTTTATGGAAGGATGTGATTATTGACACAGGTAGATAAAACTAACAACAAAGAGAAAAGGTCTTTACATATGCAAAGTACTTCACCCTTTACAAGAAAGATCTCAGGATATAAACAGGACAGCTGAGAGGGATGGGGGCAGTTGGGATGGAAGGTTGGTAGGTATACACACACTGACACTCTACACACACATGCATTCACATACAAAAACACACACATGCAACCGCACATGCAACCGCACATGCAACCGCACAGTCATTCTAGATAGGAAGAAAGGGTTTTGGTAAGCACACACACACACACAGAGACACACACCCTGTAATAACTGTTAGATAGGATACATTGTGTGTTTGGGAGTATGACTGAAAACCTCTTTATGTAACTGTCTCTGTATTAACCTTTCTGTAATATGGGCAGATTCTAATTAAAGCTCTCTCTGGTAAAGAACTGAGTGTCTGAAATCATTTAGCCTAGAATAACTATGAGTGCAGTATAGTGGCTAAATTTCTGTAGAACTACACATACAATATTTACCTGGGATTGTTGGTAAAGGTGAATAGTGTAGTGAAGTGACACTAGGGGTTACTACATTTATTACACAGCGCAGAGGATATTATCCAGAACATATCCAAAGTGGATTTCTTGAATGTGATCCTGGTGGATGCAAGGGATAATTGTGCAACACGTAGTACCCAGTAGCAAACATTTTTTTGGGCCCCTCAAAGGTAACTCACTAGTAAACTATAGTAATAATATAAATGCTGCCCTGTATAATGATTTTTAGAATAGATAGACAGATCCATTGAGAAAAGCCCTTTCCCTTGCATTAGGATTGCATACATTCTTCACAAAGCCTATGCAAAGACTGGCAGTTATGGGTCCCCCCCAAGTACTTGGGCCCTGGTGCTGCTGCACCAATGGTAGCTCCGCCCCTGGTAGTACCTGATGTTAAATGCTGTAGAAATAGGAATGTCAGTGCAGAAGCTGGTAAAACAAAACGTGTAAGTCCCAGACAAAATTAAAAAATAAAGATGTAAATTGGAAGACTGGCATGGAAAGAAAAAATATGGTGACCCTGAACAGTGAACACTACCATTGGGACTGGCCCTATATTTAAAAATATGGGCTCCAACCTGCGCACATTGTGTTTGAACAAGTATGTAGTGCATATGGCCCATTGACAAATATACCCCATATAGTACTGGAAAATGTTATACCTAATAAATAAAAATGCAAATCATACATAAGTGCTGTGTTTCTCAGCTGTATTAGGGCTTGTTTCCATTGAGCCATTAAAAATGGAGCCCTAAACTACCTAAGCGGCCGACAACTAAAAGTAATATACGGCTCCATTTTAGTACCAGGTTTCCATTGGAAAGGTTTCCGCTTTGCGAGTGGTCGCTCTTTTCGGGTAGGTGTAAGCTGGCGTTGTGTTAACGCTTCCACCCGATGCTGGATTTCTAAAACATTAATAGGTTACTATGGTAACCCGACCTTACACTACACTCAATCGCATATACAGCGCCACATACAAGTGTGGCGCCGTATATTTTATCCCTCGCTCGCTGTTAGAATAAATCAAACACCTAACGCATGCGCAATATCTACCCCTCAACCGCAACCCCCCACCGCAATAACTAATGTATTAACCTCTAATCCACCAACCCCCATACCGCAAAGTATCTATCAAAGTTATTAACCCCTAAACCGCCACCCCCCCCACAAGGCAAACTATCTATTAAATCTTTTAACCCCTAATCTGCCATAGCCCCACAACGCAAACTATCTATTTAAACTATTAACCCCTAATCCGCAATAAACCCACATCACAATTGTGATGGATCCCGGCTACTCTGACTGGGTAGCTCCGCCCATGGATTCTCCCGATGCCTGGAACCTGCCGCTATGTAGAGTAGAAAGGGATTATAGCAGGAGCCCACCCAAATAACTAGACAGACTATCATCCAGGTAAAACAAAACTGGTTTTGTTGGAAAACCCACACTCCTTTAATACACAAACACAGGGTCTTATCTTGCTCCCAAATCTCCTGCTGATTTGAACAGACAATAGGATTTCAGTAGCTCTCATCCTATTGGCTGATTTGAATTTGAAGAATCAGATCAGTATAAAAAGGTATATAAAAAAAGTGTTGCGCTAGGACAATTGATATCACACTCCTCACTATAAGCAACTTTTCTAAAATTAAAATAGGTTTAAAATAAGTGAGGGCAATAAAACAGCTGAAGATATCCTAAACTACTCATGGGTGTTATATAAATGTATTAAAATATATATATATATATATATATATATATGTTAAATCTAACAACTCAATATAAAAATGGGACATCTCATCATTGGTAAAATCTGTTCAGAGGCATGTATATAAGTACAGAGTACCCAATGGATATAAAATTGACTATACAATGTTAACTAGACCTGATGATACAATGTTAACTAAACCAATCCTGAATACAAAGTATCATAAAATAAACAATGGAAACTAATGTGCCATACAGTTAGTTGACTTGCATAGTATCCACAATACTTTGAAAGTGCGGAGTACGAATGTCTCTTTAAACCATAGTCTTTTAGGCATATACCATCAATCTTGTGATCTACAAAGAATGGACATTAGTACCTCTCTCAGCAGTTGGTACCCGTATCCTGCTATAATGGATAGAGGGAAATGGAGCTGAAAAGTCGATACCTTCCAGGCGATTTGCTACCTTTTAGTTCCTTTTAGTTAGCTCCCTTTTGGTTAGATTGCCGATACAGTCTCTATAAATAACAAAGGTGCCTGTTTTCCTTTGGTTCTCATGCGAGTCTCGGAGTGTATTTGGCTCTTAGTTCACACAGAAGTGAGATCCGCTTTTTCCTCAATGGAGTCTTACACAGGTGAGTTCACCCCACGTGACCGATGGCATCTGACGTCGCGGGTGACACTCACATTTGACGATATCGTAGATATCACTTTACCGTGAGCTATCAGTGAATAGCGGTATACTTATTATTCCTGCACTCAGGGAAGATCCTTGTGAATTGCTGTGTTTTTCGGCTATAATATAGCTGGATGGTGTGAGCAAAGTCTTTAGTGAATAACCCGGGTTAAAACAATTGATAATAAACAATAATAGTATTGTCACACAATGAGATAGCATTCAATTAATACAGAGAAGTGTAACATATATACACATATATACAAGTAAGTAACACAGAATTTATAAAATTTGTTTACAAAATATATTAGAAATTAAAAAAAAAATATTGTGTTTATTTATATATATATATATATATATATTATTCAAAAAGAAAAAGTGGGAGGTCTAATTCGGAGTTAAGACCCCTAGGGAACAAAGTATCAAATTTATAGATTAACTCCGCTTCCTTAATAAGTAGTGTCTTTTCTATATTACCGCTCCTCCAGTGACCATTAACCCTATGGATACCCCAATATTGAATATCTTTAGTGCTACCCTGGTGTACTTCCTAAAAATGTTTATATAAATGTGTATCCACTTTTTTTTTTCTCTATACTCCACAAGTGTTCTCTTATACGTTCTCGGAGATATCTTTTAGGCTCTCCAATAAAAAATAAATTGCAAGTGCATTTATGGGTCTCTGGGAATTATGCTGACAATTAGGAACATTTGAGTTGAACTGGGTCTTATTTTTATGTGTTTTCTTATTATAACTCCAACATTAGAGACGCCAGGGCCAGCCCTAGTAAGTGCAGGTCCCTAGGCAGACAGACAGCCCAGGGCCTCTACCCAGAACAAAAATGATTATGGGGCAATGCACTGTACCACACAAACACACAGATATAATACACAGAGATATTTATATACACATACATCCACACACTCAGACACATACACAGGTGTACACAGCCCACACACATACACAGGAACACAGGTGTACACAGCCCACACACACACAACCCATACACACAGCCCACACATACACACACACACACAGCCCACACATACACACACACACACACATCCCATACACACACACAGCCCACACATACACACACACACAGCCCATACACACACACACACACACACACACACAGCCCACACATACACACACACCCCACACATACAGCCCACACACACACAGCCCACACACACACACACAGCCAACACACACACACGCAATAAATAAATTAAATGGTGCCCCCAGCAATAAAATGAAGCCCCCAGCCTCCCTGCAATAAAATGAAGCCCCAGCACAAAAATAATGCCCCAGCAATAAAATGATGCCCCATCTCCCCTGCAATAAAATAATGCCCCCAACAAAAGTATGATGCCCCAAGTAATAAAAGCAATAAATGATTCCCCCAGCAATAAATGATTCCCCCAGCCCCACTGCAATGATGCCCCCAGCAATAAAATTAAACCCCCAGCCCCCTGCAATAAAATGATGCCCCCAGCAATACAATGAAGCCCCCCTGCAATAAAATAATGCCCAGCCCCCCTGCAATAAGATGATGCCCCTGCAATAAAATTATGCCCCCAGCAATAAATGATTACCTCAACCCCACTGCAATGATGCCCCCAGTGTCACAAAAGGAGCCTGCCTCTTTAAGAGGCGTTACACTATCTCTAACTTCTGGCTATAAAGGAGCATGTAACATTCAATACCTTGCTTGGTATTGAAGTTTCATGCTTCCTTCCTTAGCCACATTGAGGATCATCCCTGCCTGCCTACTCGGTAACTTCTACCTTCACACGCTGCGTGCGTGTCATCCCAGGATTTCCGGTTCCACGGACCAGCCGCACTTCCGGTTCACACGGATCAACGCTGCAGCTCTGAGAGCAGCTCTCCCCTCTATCCTTGCTGCCAAGTTATCATAAAAGTCAGAACTCTGAACCACCACTGATTTATATAGTTAATCCCTCCGATGGTGAGTCTTTCCTGGACATTTATTCCTCTAATTCTCCATATGCATATTAAGCTGCTTCCTTTTCCATTTTTTGCCAAAACTTATATTTGTTGCTAACTTTTGCTATAAGCTGCTTCTTTATTCAATTTTTACCAAACCTATATTTTTACTTATATTTTTTGCTATTTTGCAGTCCTGAACCTAGAAGACCTATAACTGTTTTATATTAATTACTGTTTCAGTGAGACCACAATCAAACTCACATATAATTTCCACAACAGTTACAGCTCTTATAATAAACACCACTCACTCAGATTATATGTGTGTATATATAGATATATATTTCACTATAACCTACGTGAGACACAACCTTAATTTTTATGGTCTGCTATGATTATTTTTTGGAACATGTTTTACAAATTTCTAACTTTAACTTAGTGTGTATAAGAAATGACAAGAAGAAAACAGCGCATCCACGAATCACAGCAGCGTTTACCATCTGGTTCAGCTAAGTTAACACACCAATCCTGCTACAATCAGTCTATATGCTTTTTGTGTGACTTAAACCAGCTACGGTTTTGGGACTGTTTTATTTTGGGACTGTTGTATTTTCACATATCTGTTGTGTACGTCGGTGATTGTATTTATGTCCCATATGTTTATACTATAGGGGAGTGGTTGTGTGTCTTCTGAGAAACAGATATTAGATACACCCGTTTTTACTTTTTGATTATTTTTTTAAAGGGGAAGTTCTACTGGTGCCCCACCTGATTCAGTGTAGCGCTGTCATTTTCTCCTGTTTTTTTTTTTTTTTTTTTTTTTAACTTAGTGTATGTTACAGAATACCAAGCCTATTAAAAGTCAGAATGCTGAACCCTGCTGATCTACAGGCTCATGTCATGGAACTCTCCCATAAAGTAGATCAGCTGACACAGGGTCTCAGAGAACTCCATTCTGAGAATCTAACCCTAAAAGGTATTATCAAAGAAGGATTTAGCTCTCATTCACTTCCTCCTGAACCACCTATCAGTCCCCCTGAACATTTCTCAGGTGATAGAAAGACCTTTAGACAGTTCTACAATGCATGCAGAATGTTCATTACTCTAAAACCTAAAACATTTCCTACTGAAAGACTTAAAATTATAACAATCATATCCTATTTAAAAGGAGAACCCCGTGCATGGGCGGACTCTTTATATGAATCTAATGACCCTATACTTGAATCAGTTGATGAATTCTTTAAAGCAATGTCTGATCTGTATGAGGATCCTCATAAACAACTAACTGCAGAAAACACCTTACGTAGCCTCAAACAGAACAAAAGACATGTAGAAGACTACATATCTGAATTTAAAATCTGGCAAAGAGATACTCAGTGGAACCAGATTTCATTAATAAACCAATTTAGATTAGGTCTATCAGACCCTATAAAAGATGAGTTAGTTAGAATTGATCTCCCAGACTCCCTAGAGGCTCTAATGGCCCTTACTATTAAAATTGATCGGAGATTCAGAGAGAGAAGGTTAGAGAAACAAACACATGACACAGTAGCCAGATATCCAACTCGTCCTGTGACATATAGCCCAAAGGGTAATGCAGAGGCCATGGATATTGGGTTTATTAAAGGACCGCTAACACCAGAAGAAAAGTCTTATCGCAAGGAACATGCTCTCTGCATGAATTGTGCCTCCAAGGACCACTCAGTCATGGATTGTCCATCTCTGAAAAGACAGAAGTCGGGTGAGTCAATTTGTACTTTACACAACTTTACATTGTCTACCCATAAACCATCTTACTTACTAGTTCCCATCTCGTTACAGTGGGAAAAACAGCGACTAAACCTTGAAGCCGTTGTGGACTCTGGCGCTTATGCCAATTATATAGATATCTCTATAGCAAAAAATAAAAATATACCGCTTATTGTGAAAAAGAATCCTGTTTCTGTACGGTTGATTGATGGTAATAGTTTATCTACAGGTCCCATCACACACCAAACAATCCCCATACTTGTAAATATTCACAACAACCATCAAGAGTATATCTCCTTTGATATAATTACCTCTCCAATGTTCCCAGTCATACTTGGCTTACACTGGTTAAGACAACACCAGCCTATGATACATTGGAAACGAAATAACATAGAATTCAACTCACCCTACTGCACTTCAACTTGTATACTGTCCCATTCCTTACTTCACATTAACCAAGATAAAGGGTTAACCCCCCAACAGTATCATGATTTTTCATTGGTTTTTGATAAAATAGAGGCAGAGTCTCTTCCCCCCCATAGAGAGTATGACTGTCCTATAAAGCTTATACCAGGGTCAGACATTCCACTTCTCCTACAGGTGCAGGCATATTCTTTGTTACCAACAAAGACAAAACCATCAGGCCTATCGTGGATTACCGTGAGCTTAACAAGCGTACTGTGAAAGACCGTTATCCTCTGCCACTCATCCCTGAACTTATAGAAAGATTGAATGGGTCATCTATTTTCACCAAACTAGACCTCAGAGGTGCCTACAACCTTATCCGTATGCGTTCAGGGGATGAGTGGCTGACGGTGTTCCGTACTAGGTACGGACTTTTTGAGTACACGGTAATGCCATTCGGGCTATGTAATGCCCCTGCAACGTTTCAGCGTTATATCAATGATATATTTAGAGATCTATTGGACACCTTCCTAGTAATATATCTTGATGATATTTTAATTTTCTCTAATACATTGACAGAACACATAAAACATGTGAGAACAGTATTAGCACGCCTACAGGCACACAAACTCTACGTTAAGGCTGAAAAGTGTACTTTTCATAGTAAAGACATCACATTTCTGGGGTACCATATCTCATCAAAGGGAATTCAGATGGAAAATTCAAAGGTCAAGGCAATAGTTGATTGGCCCATACCACATAATAAAAGGAATGTACAGAAATTCTTAGGGTTTTCGAATTTCTATCGAAAGTTTATTAAAGGGTTTTCCCATATTGCCAAACGCTTAACTAACCTCACTAAAGATAACACTCCTTTTGTGTGGACCCCCTCAGCCAATGACGCCTTTAATTTTTTAAACAATGCATTCATTACAGCTCCTATTCTTGCTTATCCTGACCCACAGATCCAGTATACCCTTGAGGTAGATGCATCTGAGTATGCACTAGGGGCTGTACTCTCTAAAAGATCCAAAACCACCAATAAACTACATCCAATAGCATTCTATTCCCGTGTTCTCACGCCATCTGAACTAAACTACCTCGTAGGGGAAAAAGAATTGCTTGCCATGAAGAGTGCCCTGGTTAACTGGAGACACTTATTAGAGGGAACCGCTGAACCTATTATTATATATACTGATCATAGAAATCTACAGTATCTTAAAACAAACCGTACACTCTTCTTTTCAAGGTTTAACTACATCATTACCTATAGGTCAGCATTCTTAAACACTAAGGCAGACATTCTATCAAGGCTACCTCCAAAACCCCCTCAGTTGCCTCACACAGGTACCCTCGTCTCTCCTGAATGCATAATAGGTGGCATTGTAGATTTCACTAAAACACTAAAGAGGGAACAAGTAATTGACACATCAAAAGATACCTATAATCTAACTCCTCAAAATGATGGTTTACTTTCTTACCAAGGTAGGGCATATGTTCCACCAAATTTGAGACTACACATACTCGAACAGGTACATGATTCCAAATTCTCTGGACACCCAGGAGTCAACAAGACTCATAGATTGCTTAAGCGATTATACTGGTGGCCCAGGATGATTTATGATGTAAAAAAACACATTCTAACTTGTAAGATATGTACCACATGTAAAAAAGATAGAAGACACCCTCCAGGTTATCTCCTTTCTCTTCCAATACCCAAAAGACCCTGGAGTGAGATTGCCATAGATTTTATTGTTGAACTACCCAAATCTGGTGGGAACAATACAATCATGGTAATAGTTGATTTGTTAACAAAGATGTCACATTTTGTCCCTTTCCATAAGCTCCCTACCAGCATGGAAACAGTGACATTGTTGCTTGAGAATGTAATAAAATTACATGGTGTACCCTCTTCTATCACAACTGACAGAGGGACCCAATTTACCTCGCCTTTGGAAACAACTATGTAAAACCCTTGAGATTGACCAGCGGTTGTCCTCTGCGTTCCACCCCCAGACCAACGGGCAAACGGAACGTACCAACCAGTGGTTGGAAGAATACATCCGTTGTTCCTCTACACAACAACAGGATAACTGGAATGAATTGCTCCCTATTGCAGAATTTGCACATAATAACACATACCACACTTCAATCAAAGATACTCCTTTCCATGCTAATTATGGATTTCATCCGTCATTCCGCTTACCCCTTGACAGGGAAAGTGATTGTCCTATAATTAATGATTTCACTAACTCCATTTCGGAGTCCTTCACATTGCTCTCAGAAAACATCAAGAGGGCCCAATCGCGTCATAAACATTACTATGACCTCCGCCATAGAGCATCCCCTACTTACAATCCTGGAGACTTAGTATGGTTATCCACAAGAAATCTACGTCTCACGGTACCTAGTCATAAATTTAACAAATTATTTATTGGACCTTTTCCTGTATCTAAGGTCATCAATGAAAATGCGGTGACCCTTATCTTACCCTCACATTACCGTATCCACCCAACCTTTCACGTCTCCCTTCTCAAATCCTATCAGGCACTTAGGAATCATCAGCCTTCTTCTGTGGATGACCCCCCTCTGGTGCCTGAAGTAGAATATGAGGTTGAAAGCATCCTGGACTCTCGAAAAGTGTCTGATAGACTCCAGTATTTGATCCACTGGAAGGGCTACCCCAGTGAGGAAGATTCCTGGGAGCCCTCAGTTAATCTCTCAGCCCCGAGGCTGGTGTCTCTGTTCCACCGTCGACATCCCACTAGACCTCAACCTTGAACCACGGAGTGGTTCCTTAGAGGGGGTATTCTGTCCCAAAAGGAGCCTGCCTCTTTAAGAGGCGTTACACTATCTCTAACTTCTGGCTATAAAGGAGCATGTAACATTCAATACCTTGCTTGGTATTGAAGTTTCATGCTTCCTTCCTTAGCCACATTGAGGATCATCCCTGCCTGCCTACTCGGTAACTTCTACCTTCACACGCTGCGTGCGTGTCATCCCAGGATTTCTGGTTCCACGGACCAGCCGCACTTCCGGTTCACACGGATCAACGCTGCAGCTCTGAGAGCAGCTCTCCCCTCTATCCTTGCTGCCAAGTTATCATAAAAGTCAGAACTCTGAACCACCACTGATTTATATAGTTAATCCCTCCGATGGTGAGTCTTTCCTGGACATTTATTCCTCTAATTCTCCATATGCATATTAAGCTGCTTCCTTTTCCATTTTTTGCCAAAACTTATATTTGTTGCTAACTTTTGCTATAAGCTGCTTCTTTTTTCAATTTTTACCAAACCTATATTTTTACTTATATTTTTTGCTATTTTGCAGTCCTGAACCTAGAAGACCTATAACTGTTTTATATTAATTACTGTTTCAGTGAGACCACAATCAAACTCACATATAATTTCCACAACAGTTACAGCTCTTATATTAAACACCACTCACTCAGATTATATGTGTGTATATATAGATATATATTTCACTATAACCTACGTGAGACACAACCTTAATTTTTATGGTCTGCTATGATTATTTTTTGGAACATGTTTTACAAATTTCTAACTTTAACTTAGTGTGTGTTACACGCAGCAACAAAATGATGCCCAGTCCCCCTGCAATAAAATGATGCCCCATCCCCACTGCAATAAAATGATACCCCCAGCAATAAAATGAAACCCCCCTGCAATAAAATAATGCCCAGTCCCCCTGCAATAAAATGATGCCCCCAGCCCCCCCTGCAAAAAAATAATGCACTACAATAAAATTATTCCCCAGCTCCCCTGCAATAAAATGATGCCCCCAACAAAATATGATGCCCCAACAATAAAATTAATCCCCCAGCAATAATATGATGCCCCCAGCACCCCTGCAATAAAATGATGCCCCAGCCCCACTGCAATAAAATGATGCCCCCAGCCCCACTGCAATAACATGAATCCCCCTGCAATAAAATGATGCCCCCAGCACCCCTGCAATAAATGATGAACCTAGCAATAAAATGAAGCCCCCAGTCCCCCTGCAATAAAATGATGCCCCAGCCCCACTGCAATAAAATGATGCCCCCAGCCACAATGAAGCCCGCCTGCAATAAAATAATGCCCAGCCCCCCTGCAATAAGATGATGCCCCTGCAATAAAATTATGCCCCCAGCCCCCCTGCAATAAATGATTACCCCAGCCCCACTGCAATGATGCCCCCAGCAATAAAATGATACCCAGTCCCCCTGCAATAAAATGATGACCCATCCCCACTACAATAAAATGATGCCCCCCGCAATAAAATGAAACCCCCTGCAATAAAATAATGCCCAGTCCCCCTGCAATAAAATGATGCCCCATCCCCACTGCAATAAATGATGTCCCTAGCTTTAAAATAATGTCCAGTCCACCTGCAATAAAATGATGCCCCCAGCCCCCCTGCAAAAAAATGATGCCCCAGCAATAAAATTATGCCCCAGCTCCCCTGCAATAAAATGATGCCCCCAACAAAAATGATGCCCCCAGCACCCCTGCAATAAATGATGCACCCAGCAATAAAATGAAGCCCCCAGCCCCCCTGAAATAAAATGATGTCCCAGCCCCATTGCAATAAAATAGTGCCCAAGCCCCCCCCACTGCAATAAAATGAAGCCCCCTGCAATAAAAATATGCCCCCAGGCCCCCCAGCAAAAAATGATGCCTCCAGCACGAAAATGATGCCCCAGCAATAAAATTATGTCCCATCTCCCCTGCAATAAAATGATGCCCCCAACAATAATATGATGCCCCCAACAATAAAATGATTTCCCCAGCCCCCAACAATAAAATGAATCCCCCCTGCAATAAAATTCAATTGCCCCTGCAATAAAATTCAATTGCCCCTGCAATAAAATGAAGCCCCCCTGCAATAAAATTAAGCCCAGTCCCCCTGCAATAAAATTATACCCCAGCCCCATGCAATAAAATTATGCCTCAGCCCAACTGCCAGAGTGCCTTTGAATAATTAAAATGTCTGGGGGCCTGGGCCAAAGCAGGGCTCCTCACTTGGCTATGAGCTGTCTGCGAGCTGCTAACTCTGCTGTGCACTGAAGTCCCTCGTGAGCGTGACAGGCAGCAGGCAGCTATGCTCCGCCTAAGCCCTCCAGTGCCTTGCTCCGCCTCCTCCTCAGTGACAGCACCGAATGATTGGAGAATAAAAGTTATGTCCTCCAATCATTCAGATGCTGCTGTCACCTGGCGTGCTGCCACGGGGTGTGTCTCATGGGCCGTGGACCCCCTCCCTCAAAAAAAAATGTATGGCGCAAAAAAAAGGCGTGAAAAAAATGTATTTAAAAAAAAAAAAAAAATACAATTTAAAAAAAAATATTAAAATTTAAAAAAAATATATTTTTTGACTACTATGCAGAAAATAATTTTGGTAAAACTGGGTGTAAAATAAGCAAATTATATATATATATATATATATATATATATATATATATATATATATATATTTCTTTCATGTAATTAGCAAGAGTCCATAAGCTAGTGACGTATGGGATATACATTCCTACCAGGAGGGGCAAAGTTTCCCAAACCTCAAAATGCCTATAAATACACCCCTCACCACACCCACAAATCAGTTTTTACAAACTTTGCCTCGTATGGAGGTGGTGAAGTAAGTTTGTGCTAGATTCTACGTTGATATGCGCTCCGCAGCAGGTTGGAGCCCGGTTTTCCTCTCAGCGTGCAGTGAATGTCAGAGGGATGTGAGGAGAGTATTGCCTATTTGAATTCAATGATCTCCTTCTACGGGGTCTATTTCATAGGTTCTCTGTTATCGGTCGTAGAGATTCATCTCTTACCTCCCTTTTCATATCGACGATATACTCATATATACCATTACCTCTACTGATTCTCGTTTCAGTACTGGTTTGGCTTTCTACTACATGTAGATGAGTGTCCTGGGGTAAGTAAGTCTTATTTTCTGTGACACTCTAAGCTATGGTTGGGCACTTTTATATAAAGTTCTAAATATATGTATTCAAACATTTATTTGCCTTGACTCAGGATGTTCAATGTTCCTTATTTCAGACAGTCAGTTTCATATTTGGGATAATGCATATGAATAAATCAATTTTTTTCTTACCTTAAAATTTGACTTTTTTCCCTGTGGGCTGTTAGGCTCGCGGGGGCTGAAAATGCTTAATTTTATTGCGTCATTCTTGGCGCGGACTTTTTTGGCGCAAAATTTTTTTTCTGTTTCCGGCGTCATACGTGTCGCCGGAAGTTGCGTCATTTTTTACGTTTTTTTGCGCCAAAAGTGTCGGCGTTCCGGATGTGGCGTCATTTTTGGCGCCAAAAGCATTTAGGCGCCAAATAATGTGGGCGTCTTTTTTGGCGCTAAAAAATATGGGCGTCACTATTGTCTCCACATTATTTAAGTCTCATTGCTTCTGGTTGCTAGAAGCTTGTTCACTGGCATTTTTTCCCATTCCTGAAACTGTCATTTAAGGAATTTGATCAATTTTGCTTTATATGTTGTTTTTTCTATTACATATTGCAAGATGTCCCAGATTGACACTGAGTCAGAAGATACTTCTGGAAAAACGCTGCCTGGTGCTGGATTTACTAAAGTTAAGTGTATCTGCTGTAAACTTGTGGTATCTGTTCCTCCAGCTGTTGTTTGTAATGAATGTCATGACAAACTTGTTAATGCAGATAATATTTCCTTTAGTAATGTTACATTACCTGTTGCTGTTCCGTCAACATCTAATACTCAGAGTGTTCCTGTTAACATAAGAGATTTTGTTTCTAAATCCATTAAGAACGCTATGTCTGTTATTCCTCCTTCTAGTAAACGTAAAAGGTCTTTTAAAACTTCTCATTTTTCAGATTAATTTTTAAATGAACATCATCATTCTGATTCTGATAATGGTTCCTCTGGTTCAGAGGATTCTGTCTCAGAGATTGATGCTGATAAATCTTCATATTTATTCAAAATGGAATTTATTCGTTCTTTACTTAAAGAAGTCTTAATTGCATTAGAAATAGAGGATTCTGGTCCTCTTGATACTAAATCTAAACGTTTAAATAAGGTTTTTAAATCTCCTGTTGTTATTCCAGAAGTTTTTCCTGTCCCTGATGCTATTTCTGAAGTAATCTCCAGGGAATGGAATAATTTGGATAATTCATTTACTCCTTCTAAACGTTTTAAGCAATTATATCCTGTGCCATCTGACAGATTAGAATTTTGGGACAAAATCCCTAAAGTTGATGGGGCTGTCTCTACTCTTGCTAAACGTACTACTATTCCTACGGCAGATAGTACTTTCTTTAAGGATCCTTTAGATAGGAAGATTGAATCCTTTCTAAGAAAAGCTTACTTATGTTCAGGTAATCTTCTTAGACCTGCTATATCTTTAGCGGATGTTGCTGCAGCTTCAACTTTTTGGTTAGAAGCTTTAGCGCAACAAGTAACAGATCATAATTCTCATAGCATTGTTAATCTTCTTCAACATGCTAATAATTTTATTTGTGATGCCATCTTTGATATCATTAGAGTTGATGTCAGGTATATGTCTCTAACTATTTTAGCTAGAAGAGCTCTATGGCTTAAAACCTGGAATGCTGATATGTCTTCTAAGTCAACTTTGCTTTCCCTTTCTTTCCAGGGTAATAAATTATTTGGTTCTCAGTTGGATTCTATTATCTCAACTGTTACTGGAGGGAAAGGAATTTTTTACCACAGGATAAAAAATCTAAAAGGTAAATTTAGGTCTAATAATCATTTTCGTTCCTTTCGTCACAATAAGGAACAAAAGCCTGATCCTTCACCCACGGGAGCGGTATCAGTTTGGAAACCATCTCCAGTCTGGAATAAATCCAAGCCTTTTAGAAAACCAAAGCCAGCTCCCAAGTCCACATGAAGGTGCGGCCCTCATTCCAGCCCAGCTGGTAGGGGGCAGATTACGATTTTTCAAAGAAATTTGGATCAATTCAATTCACAATCTTTGGATTCAAAACATTGTTTCAGAAGGGTACAGAATTGGCTTCAAGATAAGGCCTCCTGCAAAGAGATTTTTTCTTTCCCGTGTCCCAGTAAATCCAGCGAAGGCTCAAGCATTTCTGAAATGCGTTTCAGATCTAGAGTTGGCTGGAGTAATTATGCCAGTTCCAGTTCTGGAACAGGGGCTGGGGTTTTATTCAAATCTCTTCATTGTACCAAAGAAGGAGAATTCCTTCAGACCAGTTCTGGATCTAAAAATATTGAATCGTTATGTAAGGATACCAACATTCAAAATGGTAACTATAAGGACTATCCTGCCTTTTGTTCAGCAAGGGCATTATATGTCCACAATAGATTTACAGGATGCATATCTGCATATTCCGATTCATCCAGATCACTATCAGTTTCTGAGATTCTCTTTCCTGGACAAGCATTACCAGTTTGTGGCTCTGCCGTTTGGCCTAGCAACAGCTCCAAGAATTTTTACAAAGGTTCTCGGTGCCCTTCTGTCTGTAATCAGAGAACAGGGTATTGTGGTATTTCCTTATTTGGACGATATCTTGGTACTTGCTCAGTCTTCACATTTAGCAGAATCTCATACGAATCGACTTGTGTTGTTTCTTCAAGATCATGGTTGGAGGATCAATTTACCGAAAAGTTCATTGATTCCTCAGACAAGGGTAACCTTTTTAGGTTTCCAGATAGATTCAGCGTCCATGACTCTGTCTCTGACAGACAAGAGACGTCTAATATTGATCTCAGCTTGTCGAAACCTTCAATCACAATCATTCCCTTCGGTAGCCTTATGCATGGAAATTCTAGGTCTTATGACTGCTGCATCGGACTCGATCCCCTTTGCTCATTTTCACATGCGACCTCTTCAGCTCTGTATGCTGAACCAGTGGTGCAGGGATTACACAAAGATATCTCAATTAATATCTTTAAAACCGATTGTACAACACTCTCTGACGTGGTGGACAGATCACCATCGTTTAGTTCAGGGGGCTTCTTTTGTTCTTCCGACCTGGACTGTAATTTCAACAGATGCAAGTCTGACAGGTTGGGGAGCTGTTTGGGGGTCTCTGACAGCACAAGGGGTTTGGGAATCTCAGGAGGTGAGATTACCAATCAATATTTTGGAACTCCGTGCAATTTTCAGAGCTCTTCAGTCATGGCCTCTTCTAAAGAGAGAATCGTTCATTTGTTTTCAGACAGACAATGTCACAACTGTGGCATACATCAATCATCAAGGAGGGACTCACAGTCCTCTGGCTATGAAAGAAGTATCTCGAATACTGGTATGGGCGGAATCCAGCTCCTGTCTAGTTTCTGCGGTTCATATCCCAGGTATAGACAATTGGGAAGTGGATTATCTCAGTCGCCAAACGTTACATCCGGGCGAATGGTCTCTTCACCCAGAGGTATTTCTTCAGATTGTTCAAATGTGGGGACTTCCAGAAATAGATCTGATGGCTTCTCATCTAAACAAGAAACTTCCCAGGTATCTGTCCAGATCCAGGGATCCTCAAGCGGAAGCAGTGGATGCATTGTCACTTCCTTGGAAGTATCATCCTGCCTATATCTTTCCGCCTCTAGTTCTTCTTCCAAGAGTAATCTCCAAGATTCTGAAGGAATGCTCGTTTGTTCTGCTGGTGGCTCCAGCATGGCCTCACAGGTTTTGGTATGCGGATCTTGTCCGGATGGCCTCTTGCCAACCGTGGACTCTTCCGTTAAGACCAGACCTTCTGTCGCAAGGTCCTTTTTTCCATCAGGATCTCAAATCCTTAAATCTAAAGGTATGGAGATTGAACGCTTGATTCTTAGTCAAAGAGGTTTCTCTGACTCTGTGATTAATACTATGTTACAGGCTCGTAAATCTGTATCTAGGAAGATATATTATAGAGTCTGGAAGACTTACATTTCTTGGTGTCTTTCTCATCATTTTTCCTGGCATTCTTTTAGAATTCCGAGAATTTTACAGTTTCTTCAGGATGGTTTGGATAAAGGTTTGTCTGCAAGTTCCTTGAAAGGACAAATCTCTGCTCTTTTTGTTCTTTTTCACAGAAAGATTGCTAATCTTCCTGATATTCATCGTTTTGTACAAGCTTTGGTTCGTATAAAACCTGTCATTAAGTCAATTTCTCCTCCTTGGAGTTTGAATTTGGTTCTGGGGGCTCTTCAAGCTCCTCCGTTTGAACCTATGCATTCATTGGACATTAAATTACTTTCTTGGAAAGTTTTGTTTCTTTTGGCCATCTCTTCTGCTAGAAGAGTTTCTGAATTATCTGCTCTTTCTTGTGTCTCCTTTTCTGATTTTTCATCAGGATAAGGCGGTGTTGCGAACTTCTTTTAAATTTTTACCTAAGGTTGTGAATTCTAACAACATTAGTAGAGAAATTGTGGTTCCTTCATTGTGTCCTAATCCTAAGAATTCTAAGGAGAGATCATTGCATTCTTTGGATGTAGTTAGAGCTTTGAAATATTATGTTGAAGCTACTAAGAATTTCCGAAAGACTTCTAGTCTATTTGTTATCTTTTCCGGTTCTAGGAAAGTTCAGAAGGCCTCTGCCATTTCTTTGGCATCTTGGTTGAAATCTTTAATTCATCATGCTTATGTCGAGTCGGGTAAAACTCCGCCTCAAAGGATTACAGCTCATTCTACTAGGTCAGTTTCTACTTCCTGGGAGTTTAGGAATGAAGCTTCGGTTGATCAGATTTGCAAAGCAGCAACTTGGTCTTCTTTGCATACTTTTACTAAATTCTACCATTTTGATGTGTTTTCTTCTTCTGAAGCAGTTTTTGGTAGAAAAGTACTTCAGGCAGCTGTTTCAGTTTGATTCTTCTGCTTATAATTTAAATTTTTTTCATTATAAGATTTAAACTTTATTTTGGGTGTGGATTATTCTCAGCGGAATTGGTTGTCTTTATTTTATCCCTCCCTCTCTAGTGACTCTTGCGTGGAAGATCCACATCTTGGGTAGTCATTATCCCATACGTCACTAGCTCATGGACTCTTGCTAATTACATGAAAGAAAACATAATTTATGTAAGAACTTACCTGATAAATTCATTTCTTTCATATTAGCAAGAGTCCATGAGGCCCACCCTTTTTGTGGTGGTTATGATTTTTTTTGTATAAAGCACAATTATTCCAATTCCTTATTTTTTATGCTTTCGCACTTTTTTCTTATCACCCCCACTTCTTGGCTATGCGTTAAACTGATTTGTGGGTGTGGTGAGGGGTGTATTTATAGGCATTTTGAGGTTTGGGAAACTTTGCCCCTCCTGGTAGGAATGTATATCCCATACGTCACTAGCTCATGGACTCTTGCTAATATGAAAGAAATGAATTTATCAGGTAAGTTCTTACATAAATTATGTTTTTAATAAATTTATATAACACCCATGAGTAGTTTTTGATATCTTCATCTGTTTTAGCGCCCTCACTTATTTTCAACCTATAAGAATCAAATCAGCCAACAGGAATGCAAGGGACGCCATTTTTAATCGTGTACCATAAATTCACTATTCAGTGTATGGCGGCGATCGTACGAAGAGGATCCTCTGCGCTCCATGGTTCTGTGATCGCCGGTCTTCAGTTCTGCAGTCGCCAGTCTTCAGTTCCACGGTCCTGGATGAAGATAGAAGAGGTCACCGCTTGGAAGAAGACTTCACCGCTGGACTTCAGGAACCGTGAGTACCTATCTGGGGGTTAGAGTTAGGCTTTTTTTGAATTTTTTAAATTTTTTAGATTAGGGATTTGGGCGCTGAAAAAGAGCAGAATTCCCTTTTAAGGGCAGTAAAAGAGCTGAATGCCCTTTTAAGGGCAATGCCCATACAAATGCCCCTTTAGGGGCAATGGGTAGTTTAGGATTTTTTAGTGTTAGGTTTTTTATTTTGGGGGGTTTGGTGGGTGGGGGGTTTTACTGTTAGGGAGAACTTAGTTTTATGTAATGTTAGACTTTTTTATTTTCTGTAATTTTATCTTAATTTAAACTTAGTTTTTTTTATTTTTTAAGTAATGTTTGCTTTTATATTTTAATTGTAATTTAGGATTATTTTGATTTAAGTAATGAGGTTAATTTAGGGGGTGTTAGGTTAGGGGGCTTAGTGATTAGTTATTTGCGTTGTGGGTTTTGGCAGTTTAGGGGTTTATAGATTTATTAGGTTAATTGCGATGTGGGTTAATGGCGGATTATGGTTTAATAGATTTAATAGATAGTTTGCATTGTGGGGGCATTGCAAGTTAGGGGTTAATAGATTTAATAGATAGTTTGCATTGTAGGGCATGGTGGTTTAGAGGTTAATACATTTATTATAAGTTGTGATGTGGGGGGGGTTGGTGGATAGAGGGGTTTTGACGTGTCGGGTTGGATTTCAATGGGAAAAAGGTCTCAAAGAGCACCTATTTCCTGTTTTACGCCTAGTTGAGCTGGGTGTAATTTTTGTTAGTTTATTGGCAGCCTCCGAGAGTGTATTTATGGTTTGCGCGGGCATTGGAAACCGGGTATAATTTAAAGATTAGCGGCTTCCTATACTTTGTATGGGACACAATAATGTATTCGGTAGCTGGATTCCCGTTGCCGAAATTGGGTTATAACGGGCCATTGGAAGCAGTCGATAAACGATATTGCTTCCGACAGCTTATTTATCGGTTTGCGAGTGCACACAAACGGAATTAGGGCTCAATGGAAATGAGCCCAAAGTTAGGTACCCCTACATAACTACTTTGGTTTACCAGTGGTAAAGTTATTGTTTTTGACACAACTTTGCTCAAATATGGAAATCATTTAAATCTGAAAAGATAGCGATACCCGAGGACTGTAACTGAAAAAAATGGTGCAGTAGTCAGTAACAGTCCACAAATAGTTAAACCCTTTGACCTGCAGGGACCACAGATGTGGACCAAGAGACCAAACAACATATCTGAAACACTACATTACTGCTGTGAAAATATTCTGCCAACTTTAAATGAAAATTTAAAGGGACAGTCTACACCAGATTTTTTATTATTAAAAAGATAGATAATCCCTTATTTCCCATTTCCCAGTTTTGCATAACCAACACAGTTATATTAAAACACTTTTTACCTCTGTAATTACCTTTTATCTAAGCATGTGCAGACTGCCCCTTATTTTAGTTCTTTTGACAGACTTGCATTTTAGCCAATCAGTGCTGACTCTTGAGTAACTCCATGGGCTTGAGCACAATGTTATCTATATGGCACACATGAGCTAATACACTCTAGTTGTGAAAAAAAATGTAAAAAATTATTCAGATAAGAGGCAGCCTTCAATGGCTAAGAAATTAGACATTAGCATATGAGCCCTACCTAGGTTTAGCTTTCAACAAAGAATACTAAGTGAACAAAGCAAAATTGATTATAAAAGTAAATTGGAAAGTTGTTTAAAATAACATGCCCTATCTGAATCATGAAAGTTTATTTTTGACTAGACTGTCCCTTTAATCTCATATCTCAAGAGATTTAGTAGTCTTTCTATTTTCATAAAAATAATAATAAAAACCATGCAATATATCAGTGTATATCCCCCTAAATGTCGTATACCAAAAAAATACCTCTAATTTCATGTACATTCACAGCTAAGTGTTATTAACCGTCTGTATAAAGCAACATTTTAGTGGCATAATTTTGTCTTCAAAGTGGCAGATTCTATTTAATGAGAAACTGGAGGTGGGATGTGAGCTGCATAAAAAATGACACCTCTGAAAATCCACCCAGATCCAAAAAAGAAATAAAATGCTTATTTGCCTGTGCTCAAATCTGAGAATTTTTTCTTTTTTTTATATAAAACTCCAGCATTTAAAGTTAACATTTAGATTTTGCATTGACTATATTTATCTCAATACTTAAAGATGTGCTATAAACTGTGCAACATATGAGAGAACTTGCATTACTTGTTACATATACAGCTCTAGTAAGTAGTTAGGCTGTATCAGATAATATTACTTACTTAGTACTGTGCAGGAATGCTCCACTCTTCCCTCCTGACATGCGCGCTGCCAGGGCCGTTGTTGTGTCGAAACTGGTGATCGTCAATTTCCGTAACTCCGCCCACTAATATAAACACTGCTCTTTATATAGTAAATAATAAACTTCTAAATACACTGCCTCTCGAAGCCGTTAGCTGTTCATACCGAGAGGCAGTGGGGGATATTTATCAAAGGTCTGGCAGTGTGGATCAGGTCCGCCAGACCTCGCTGAAAGCAGAAAGCAATACGCTCTCCATATTCAGCATTGCACCAGCAGCTCTTGTGAGCTGCTGGTGCAACACCGCCCCTTGCAGATTCGCGGCCATTCGGCCGCCAACAGGGAGGTGTCGATCAACCCTATCGTACTCGATCGGGTTGAATTTCAGCGATGTCTGTCCGCCTGCTCAGAGCAGGCAGACAGGGTTATGGAGCAGCGGTCTTTAGACCCCTGCTTCATAACTGCTGTTTCTGGCGAGCCTACAGGCTCGCCATAAACACGGGCCCTCAAGCTCCATCCGGAGCTTGATAAATGGGCCCCAGTGTATTTAGAAGTTCATTTACTATATAAAGTGCAGTGTTTACATTAGTGGGCGGAGTTACGGAAATTGCCGATCACCACTTTCGACACAACACCGTCTTTAATGCAGGGCAAAAGGGGCAGCTGCCCCGGGCCCATTCTTTGTTTTGGGGCCCAAAGCAGCTGCCCCTTGAGCCCGCAAATAGTTTGTAGCAGCTATCACTTGCACTTGCTCTTCAACCCTTCAATCACCCTGACAGGGAGACAGCAGCAGGTAAGATACATGAAGCGAGCGAGTGGGGAAATCCAAAGGAATGAGGAAGCAGAAACAGAATTCTCACAGCCCCTGCGCACTCTGCAAGACATCGGCAGGAGGAAACTGTTAGTGGAGCTGTTAAAGCAGTAGGATCCGCCCCCAGCCAGAGCCTGATCCTTGTTACTGGGGCTGATGGAGCTCTCACTTTACAGTAGTACTTCTTCATATTATCAGGCATCTGTCTACACTGGCAACTCAGTCTGACATATAGCTAAGCCAAAGAGGTAGGAAGAGAATCAAAACGCTAACAAATAGGAGCAGAGAAAAAACAACACCAGAAAAACACAGGGTAGTGTCTTGTGGACTCTCACCACAACGAAAGAAATGAATTTATCAAGTAAGATTAAATTATGTTTTCTTTCATACAGGTGGTGAGAGTCCATGATCCATTAGTTCTGGGAAATAATACCCAAGCAGTAGAGCCCACGAGTAATAAAATATAAAGGGCTCGATTACAAGGGAAGTGCAATTGTTTGCGTCCGAGCGATAAGGGCTTTATCTTGTGGGTTTGCACTCATCAGGCTTACCGCTCATATTACAAGTTGAGTGTAAAAGCGATTGCATGAGCACAATTGTGATTTACGATAGAACCATTACCGCTTCTTCAGAGCTCTGGTTAACTGTTTCACAAAAATAAAAAGTTGCACAAAACACTTCAAAAATACATTACAAAGTACACTTACACTCATAATAACACTGCCCAATAAAAACTATTTAAAAGAGATATCTTACAGGGGTGTGCAACCCCTGTGGACATATATAGAAGTGCATTGGAGCCCTTTGCCGTTAAGTAGATGAATAGATGTAAAAGCTAATTTATGCAATATTCATATTTAATAAAGGTTTTAACTATGTATTTACTGTAAACATTTCATACTCCAATGTTCTTATTTATACATAGATATTCCTATATATATATATATATCTATATATATATATATATATATATATCTATATCTCTCTCTCTATATCTCTCTCTCTCTCTCTCTATATATATCTATATCTATATCTATATCTATATCTCTCTCTCTATATATATCTATATCTCTCTCTCTATATATATCTATATCTATATCTCTCTCTCTCTCTCTCTATATATATATATATATATATATATATATCTATATATCTCTCTCTCTCTCTATATATATATATATATATATATATATATATATATATATATATATATATATATATATATATATATATATATATATATATATATATATATATATATATATATATATATATATATATATATATATATATATATATATATATATATATATATATATATATATATATATATATATATATATATATATATATATATATATATATATGCAGCCCCACAGCTCTTGATTGCTGGACGGATTTGGGACTAATGCTGGGTAAAGAAGTTACTCTCTCATTACGGTGGTAAGTGGGCACAACCGCATAGCGGTACACTTTACATAACGACTGTGTAAATTTGAAGATAAGACTCATACCGCAATCACCATATGTAAGAGACTTTGTGGAAATAACCCAGTACACTTGATTTGGGACTGTGATTCTCTTATTTGTCATAAAGGAAGGGCTATGGGCGATCGCTACTAGGGGTTAATATAATAAGACTATTACTGTGAAATATATAATTTGTCAGTTTGACTTGAAACTGAAATCTTTTCTTTTTTTATTTATATATATATATATATATATATATATATATATATATATATATATATACACACACATACACTGTATATATAGGTATAAATATATATTTGTGCAAAAAAAAAATCATATATGTAGAAATATTTTTTTATGAATTAATAGAACATATTCTGTTATGTACAGAACACTGGAATATGAAATATTCATATTTTCATTTTGGTTTAGCGCAAATGAGAAAATCTGATCGTGTTTGTGCAAGAGTATTTTTTCCCCTCACTTTTTTTCTCCATTGACTTTTATGGGGAGATATGTGAACAAGCACGTGATATTCTAACTTTGGATTTTGGTGCTAGTCGGGTTACCGCTGGAGCAAAAACAGTTTGCTTTTAAACTTGTAATACGAGTGCAACCTGACTAGCACAAAAATCTTAATTCTAGTCCAATTAACGCTCAAGCGAAAGCATTTATTAGAGCTCCACTTGTAATCTAGCCCAAAGGGTGGGATTTAAGAACATCTTTTTTTAACTGAAAGAATAAATCCACAATCCCAATAAAACACCAAAAAGGGGCAAAAACCATGCAATGAAGAAATAACCAACAGGAAAATAATCATCCTGAGACAACTACCTGATGGACTTATTCAAGCAAAGGCCACCTCAGAAGAAGCAAAACAAAAATGGTAGAAATTAAGAAAAAATAGCTGTCTTGCAAAGTTGGACAAATGGAACCTCATTCCTAAAAGGCCAAGAAATTGCAATGGATCCAGTAGAATGAGCGTTAATCTGTTAAAGGGACATAATACTCATATGCTAAATCCCTTGAAACTGATGCAGTATAACTGTAAAAAGCTGACAGGAAAATATCACCTGAGCATCTCTATGTAAAAAAGGAAGACATTTTACCTCAAAATTTCCTCAGCTCAGTAGAGTAAGTTCTATGTAAAAAGTAATACTTCAGCTGCTGTCTAGCTGCAAGTAAAAAAAAATAAAAAAATGAAGAAATAAACAGCAGCCAATTAGCGTCAACAGTGCTGAGATCATGAACTCTTTTACTGTGATCTCATGAGATTTCATAGTAAATTGAATAGGGAAATAACATGAGTGTGCATGAGGCTCACTCCCTTGCTGGTCCCGGGACAGACATACTGATTTGCAGTTTAGAGTCCTTTACAATGGGGTGTGAATACTTAGGACATTTTGAGGTAAAATATATTTCATTTTTACATAGAGATATTCAGGTGATTTTTCTAGGCAGCTTTTTACAGCTATTCTGCATCACTTTCAAGTGTTTCAACATTTGGGTATCATGGCCCTTTAAGGTGAAGGCTAACCTGTCTCCAAGAAAGCCTTATGGAACAGAGGTCTCAACCAAGAAGAAAAAGAAATGGCAGAAGCTTACTGCCCTTTTCTGTAACCACAAAAGAAAAAAAAAGAAAAAACCTAGAAGTTTGTCTAAAAACTATAATAGCGTCAAAAATACTTTTACAACTTTTTAAAAATAAAAAGCTTAAAGGGACAGTATACTATAAAATTGTTTTTCCTTCAATGTGTTTCCAATTACTTTTTTTACCAGCTGCAGAGTATAAAATGTATGAGATTCGCTTTTTAAGGTTTATTTGTGTATAAGAATTAGCTGATTTTGTGTTTTGAAGTCACAACCTAATAAAATGGGTTGAGCTTGTAGGTATAATCAGATCTCATTACTTGTGACTAAATCCCAATAGGTGAAATATATGTTACTATCAAAACCCCAGATACATCCCTCCCACAAACACTGTACTCTGAGGGGAAATGGGCCTCAACTCAGTCTGAGAACCCTTCTCACTGAAGAATCAATTGTGCATCTTCAATCTTCAACCTCCTCCAGTGGGTGAAAAGATAAGACTGAGTTGCCAGTAAGATGCGAGGGGTTTTATAGAGTTCCAAAGGTTTGGGAAGCTTTATCTCCTCCTAGTGGTAGGGAAGAGTAATTCCCAAGAGTAATGGATCATGGATTCTCACCACTTGTTAGAAAGAAATATACTTGTATTATCTTGAAATATCTATTTAACAACACAAATAAATATATACATACATGCATACACATGTACGTACATAATACATGTATAACACATTGCTTAGGTATTCTGAAAGTCATTATTTGACAAACAGAATGGGAGAGCCGTGTAAAATCATAAGTAAAACTGTTTATTTATGTTATTTTTACTTATATTGTTAGAGCACAACAGAGGCGTAACTAGAAACTTCAGAGCACCGGCTCAAGAATCCATGAAGGGCGCCCCACATCAGTACAATGTGAGGCTGGCATTACATATAATTATAAATATATAAATGTCAACCAACAGGTTGCTGGTAACAGTAATGCATAGAAGTAAAGAAGACTATTCACTGACAATTTTTAAGTGACAAACTATTTATTTGGGGAAAGTATCCCCGAAATATTACACCAAAAAATAGTTTGACACTTAAAAATTCCAGTCAATGCGTTCTCCTTTACTTTGATATTTTATATACATATTTATATAAAAGGCAAAGAGATATATTTATGTTAGATTCTTTTCTTTGTTACTGGTTAAATATAAATCTGCATTGTTCTTGTTTGTATAAAATATTTTTTTTCTTTATTTAAAATTTATGTTTTGGAATTCATGTGCACCAAATTTATTTCAGGAAAAACAGAAAGAGAGAGTGGGGGGTGAGAAAGGAGAGCAAAAGAAAGGGGAGAGAGAGGGGGGGGGAAGAGAGAGAGGGGGAAAGAGAGAGAATAGAGAGAGAGATGGTTATAAAAAAGGAGGAGAGAAAGGAGAGAGGGGGAGAGAAAAGAGAGAGAGAGGGGAAGATAAAAGAGGGAGAGGAGGAGAGAAGAGTGGGAGGGGAGAGAAGAGAGTGAGAGGGGAGAGACAAGAGAGATAGAGGGGAGAAAAAAAGAGAGACAGACAATGGTGAAGAGTGAAGGGGAGAGAAACATGAAAGAAGAGGAAAAGTGAGAGAGAGTGAGGGCAGAGTGAAAGAGACTTTATAGAGGGAGAATATAGAGAAAGAGGAGAGGGAGAGAAAAGAGTGAGGAGGGGAGAAAGAAGAGAGGGAAAGAAAGGGATGTAAATGAGAGAGAAGAGAAATAGAGGGGGAAGAGGAGGATATGAGAAATTATATAACAAAGGGAGAAAAGTGGAGAAAATTATTAAAAAACAGATGAGGAGAGAGAGAGAGAGGTCTCAAGGCGCTGCTCATTTTATCAACCTCGGAAGGATGAAAGGCAAGCATGTTTGGATAATTTGACCAAGAGTCAAACAATTTTATTTTATATGTATAACATATTAATGTATAACACAGTTATAAAACTGATGCCATATATTGCTCCAGTCACGTGCATGCTCCTATGCCTTTCTATTTGCTTTTAAACAAAGGATACCAAGGGAACAAAATCATATAATAGAAGTCAACTGGAAAGCTTTTTTATTTTACACTTGATCTGAATCATAAAAAACAAAATTGGGTTTTATGTCCTTTTCATTGTACATACTGGGGCATATTTATCAAGCTCCGAATGGAGCTTGATGCCCCGTGTTTCTGGCGAGCCTGCAGGCTCGCCAGAAACAGCAGTTATAAAGCAGCAGTCACAAAGACCGCTGCTCCATAACCTGTCCGCCTGCTCTGAGCAGGCGGACAGACATCGCCGGAAATCAACCCGATCGAGTACGATCGGATTGATTGACACCTCCCTGCTGGTGGCCGATTGGCCGCGAGTCTGCAGGGGGTGGCGTTGCACCAGCAGCTCTTGTGAGAAGCTGGTGCAATGCTGAATACGGCAAGCGTATTGCTCGCCGTATTCAGCGAGGTCTGGCGGACCTGATCCGCACTGTCGGATCAGGTCCGCCAGACCTTGATAAATAGGGGCCATTGTCTGGACTGTCATTAAAGATTAAGGGCCAGATTACGAGGGGAGTGCAAAATATTGCTTTCACAAGCGCGATGTTTGCACTCCACTTAGTAATACCAGCGCACCAAATGTGTGCTGGTATTACAAGTTAGGTGCAATGCGAACACAACCTTGCTTTCGCATTGCACAGAAGCTTTGCACTCATGAGAGCACACTTCCATAGGCTCCAATAGGAACCTCGTTCTGATGCCGTGAGACATGGCATGAGATTGAGAACCTAGCACAGCGAAGAGGGTAATTAGCGCAGCAATTGGCAGCAGATTTTAAATATATATGTATATGCTTTTATATATATATATATATATATATATATATATATATATATATATATAAAAATGTATGTGTTTATATGTGTATATACATATATTAACACATAAATATATACAGTATGTATATAAGCATATATATTTACAGGTAACACAGTCCCATAGACAGCAATGTAAAGGCACTTTTCAGTGCTTTTTTTTTTCTAACACCCCACACCCGCATACTTTAACCCCTCATAACTGCTTTTTGCCGTTATTTAAAAAAGAAAAAAAAAATGCTCCTTTTTTAATTATTAACTACCACACACATTATTTTGGGGGCAATTGGGGCACATTTTGAAAATTAATCAGAGATCTCTGGTTAATTTCCGGAGCGCTAATTGCTAATGTGAGCTTGCGGTAGCAAAAACCAGGAACTTGTAATGGCTGGTTATTTGTTTTTGCCTGCCCGTAAACAGGCAAATTTTACAGTTTATGGGCACACAAATTAGCGCTCCACTTGTAATCTAGCCCTAATTTTTTATATATTTGTCCGTTTAAAATATGAATAAATATACTAGCATTAAAATACAATAATGCTTTCAATATGGTATATAAAACAATAATTAGACTTTTCCCTGGATATAAAATAGCTAGGAGTAAACGTCCATACCAAAAGAAATCGTTCTCATAATTTGTCATGTGAGTAACTTCCCACTTGGGAACGAAACATAAAACTAACAAACAACAAATTAGTAGGATCCTTTCTTGTTAAATTTCCAACCACAACACCATGGTTACAGCCCTCATGAGGATCCTTGCCCTTTTCAGTTAACTATTTACTGCTATCACCTGTGGTCCTATGAGATTACAGTCTATTTGGAGCATTCACATTTTCTGCGTTTCGCCTGATGAAGTTAACATTTTTTTTACTTTTTTTTTGCATTGAGAGCAAATAACTACATATTCACATACATTGCAGTATGAATTCTGTGTCTCAGAAGAGTCTACATATTTCAGGCAACACTATCATTATGTGAAAAATGACATTTAAAGTATTAAACTATGCATTCAAGTATATATACAGCATTTTCTTAATTATAAAGGTTAAAGGGCCACTAAACCCAAAATCTTTCTTTCATGATTCAGATAGAGAATAGAAATTTAAACAACATTACAATTTACTTCATTTTTTAAATATCCTTAGTTGAAGAAAAAGCAATGCACATGGTGAGGCAATCACACGATGCTTCTATGTGCAGCAACCAATCAGCAGCTAGTGAGCATATCTAGATATGCTTTTCATCAAAGAATATCAAGAGAATAAAACAAATTAGATAATATAAGTAAACTAGAAAGATGTTTAAAATTGCATTCTCTTTCTAAATCATAAAAGAAAAAATGTGGGTAGCATGTCCCTTTAAGGGCTAAAATAACACATATTTAGAAGTACATATTTTGGGGGCATACTAAGCCTGGTAGGACAAAAAAAATTTGTCCGCTCCTAAATAAACTCAGATGATGTACAGTTTACTCTAAAAAGTTTGTCATCAACACTTTGCAAATATTATTATTTATTATTATAGGGGTACACAGTGACAGTGATCCATGGTAAATAACAAATACTGGCACAATAAACAGACAAAAGAAGAGACTGGTCCTTGTTCCGAAAAGCTTAAGGACTACAGGATATATTTGTCTGAAACTGTTCTGTGTTATTCCATTCTATTCTTATTCTATTCTATTATTCAAACAGTGTTTTATACTCCATGTCTGACCATTAAAACACACCAAAAGGGAATAACCCTACTCCAGTCAGCAGCCCTCCTCTTATTACCTCTGCATACTGAAAACTGAAACTAAGTTGCTCTATCTGTATTAAGTTGTATCCTAGAGAGTGGGGGTTTCCTGCCACTGATGTGAATGGTTAACTGGGTACAGAGTATCCACCTAATTTCTTCTCCTGCAACCTTTTTTTCATATGGTAGGGCTGCCCTTTGTTCTCAAAGAGCAAATTGTCTAGAGATACTTTCAGTTATATACTAGGGATGGGCGAATGTGCACATTTTCGAATTTCGAATGTAGAACGAATGTTATTACCGAAATTCGAATTCTAAATTCGAATGTCGATAAGAACGAATATTCTTAAAAATTCGAAAATCAAATGTTATTTACAGTTTTCGAATGTCACTTTCGAATTCGAATGTTTATAATTATATCGAATGTCTACATTCGAAATTCGAATTTTTCGAATTCGAATATAAATTCGAATTTTTCGAATTCGAATATAAATTCGAATTTTTCGAATTCGAATATTGCATAATTCGAATATTACATTTAAAAGCATTAGAAATACTATTACAATCTAAATTCGAATTTTTCGAATTCGAATACACGTATTGCATAATTCGAATATTACATTTAAAGAAAAAGCATTAGAAATACTATTACAATCTAAATTCGAATTTTTCGAATTCGAATATTGCATAATTCGAATATTACATTTAAAGAAAAAGCATTAGAAATACTATTACAATCTAAATTCGAATTTTTCGAATTCGAATACACGTATTGCATAATTCGAATATTACATTTAAAGAAAAAGCATTAGAAATACTATTACAATCTAAATTCGAATTTTTCGAATTCGAATATTGCATAATTCGAATATTACATTTAAAGAAAAAGCATTAGAAATACTATTACAATCTAAATTCGAATTTTTCGAATTCGAATATTGCATAATTCGAATATTACATTTAAAAGCATTAGAAATACTATTACAATCTAAATTCGAATTTTTCGAATTCGAATACACGTATTGCATAATTCGAATATTACATTTAAAGAAAAAGCATTAGAAATACTTTTACAATCTAAATTCGAATTTTTCGAATTCGAATACACGTATGCATAATTCGAATATTACATTTAAAGAAAAAGCATTAGAAATACTATTACAATCTAAATTCGAATTTTTCGAATTCGAATACACGTATTGCATAATTCGAATATTACATTTAAAGAAAAAGCATTAGAAATACTATTACAATCTAAATTCGAATTTTTCGAATTCGAATACACGTATTGCATAATTCGAATATTACATTTAAAGAAAAAGCATTAGAAATACTATTACAATCTAAATTCGAATTTTTCGAATTCGAATAGTGCATAATTCGAATATTACATTTAAAGAAAAAGCATTAGAAATACTATTACAATCTAAATTCGAATTTTTCGAATTCGAATATTGCATAATTCGAATATTGCATTAAAAGAAAAAGCATTAGAAATACTATTACAATCTAAATTCAAATTTTTCGAATTCGAATATTTTCGAATGTAATCGTAAAATTCGAAACGGAATATTCGAAAATCGAATGTTAGAATGTTATGTAAACATTCGAAATTCGATTCGAACGAACGAATGTGTTAAAATTCGTGCCGTTTTTCGAATGTTGCGAAACATTCGCCCATCCCTATTATATACCCCTATGGAATATCTATTTATAAATACTTTTAAATATAACATATAATGCTATGCGCAGAACATTGGAATGTGAAATCTTTACAGTAAATACACAGTATAACACTTTATTAAATATGAATATTGCATAAATATGCTTTTATATGTTTTCATCTACTTAACTGCAAAGGGCTCCAATGCACTATATATATATATATATATATATATATATATATATATATATATATATATGTGTGTACATATGTATTTATGTGTTTGTATGTATATGTATATGTGCATTGGAGCCCTTTGCACTTATATATATATATATATATATATATGTGTGTACATATGTATTTATGTGTTTGTGTATATATATATATATATATATATATATCTATATATATATATATATATATCTATATATATATCTATATCTATATACACATATGTATTTATGTGTTTGTATATGTATATATATATATATATATATATATATATATGAGCCCTTTGCACTTATATAGACATATATATATATATATATATATATAATTTTATATTTATATATATATATATATATATATATATATAAGTGTACATATGTATTTATGTGTTTATCTCTCTCTCTCCCTCTCCCTCCCTCTCGTACCTGATCATCGCGCTGCTGCTACAACTCCTGTACCTGATCATCGCGCTGCTGCTACAATTGCGGAGGTGCGCGTGCGAGGTCGGGTTGTACCTGTTCATCGCGCTGCTGTTACAATTGCGGGCGTGCGAGGTCGGGTGGGTGCGCGTGCGAAGGTCTATTCTCTGCTGTGCGCTGCTTAAACTATGGAGGTGCGCGTGCGAGGTCAATGTAAGGCCAAGTGTGTTTGTCTCTACTGCGCATGACGGCTTCAGACAAACACACTTGGCCTTTTATAATATAGGAGATATATATATATATATATATATATATATATATATACACACACACACACACACACGTCTGTAAATACATATATAAATACATATGTACTCATATACAGACATTATATATATATATATATATATATATATATAAATAGATAGATACATTTAGACATAAATATGTATGTATGTTAAATTCCTTTGCCTGCCTTTTTTTCCTAACAACACCCGAGATCTCATATCTTTGAGCATTTAGAACTGTATTGCGTAATGTATTTTTGATGTTTTTTGTGATATCTTTTATTTTTGCGAAACATTTAACCAGAGCTCTGAGGTTGCAGTAATAATTCTAGTTTAAATCACAATTGCACTTGCTTTTACTTTCAATTTGTAATACGAGCACAATTTAACTTACTCGCAAACAAACGGGAAAACCCAATATCGCTTTTGTGCAAACAATAGCGTGCAACTCGTAATCTGGCCCATAATTTTTTAAGACATTATTTGTCAAAGAGAAAACCCTCTTCAGTACACTGAGATATTAAAGGGACAGTCTACACCAGAATTTTTATTGTTTTAAAAGATAGATAAACCCTTTATTACCCATTTCCCAGTTTTGCATAACTAACACATTTATAATAATACACTTTTAACCTCTGTGATTATCTTGTATCTAAGCCTCTGCAAACTGACCCTTTTTTCAGTTCTTTTGACAGACTTGCAGTCTAGCCAATCAGTGCCTGTTCCCACATAACTTCTCGTGCACCAGCACAGTGTTATCTATATGAAATACGTGAACTAACATCCTCTAGTGGTGAAAAACTGTTAAAATGCAATCTGAAAGAGGTGGGCTTCAAGGTCTAAGAAATTAGCATATAAACCTCCTAGGTTAAGCTTTCAGCTAAGAACACCAAGAGAACAAAGCAAAATTGGTGATAAAAGTAAATTGGAAAATTGTTTAAAATTACATGCTCTATCTGAATCATGAAAGTTTATTTTGGCCTAGACTGTCCCTTTAATGGCTATATTCTTTCAAACTGGTTATCCTGGTAAGATTGCTTATTACGATTTACAGTGTGAGCCTAGTTAAAATTCTGTTTTTGAAGATGATAACAGTTGTGGCAACTTTCTTCTATGACAAAATATTTTCCCAAACTGTTTCTTGATTTAAAGGGACAGTCAACACCAGAATGTTTGTTGCTTTAAAAGATAGATAATCCCTTAATTACAAATTCCCCATTTTTGCATAATCAACACAATTATAATAATACACATTTTACCTCTGTAATTACCTTGTATCTAATTCTCTGCAGACTGCCCCCTTATTTAGGTTCTTTTGACAGACTTGCATTTTAGTCAATCAGTGCTCACTCCTCTGTAAATTCAAATGCCTGAGCTCAATGTTATCTATATGAAACACAAATGTAACCCTGTACATGGGTTTTATCTAAATTAAAAAGCAATGGGTTAAACCGTCTTTTTAAATTCTGTATTTCCTTCTGAATGGACCATTGAGTAGCGTCATATTTATGGTGGTATTTGCATTTCTTTCCCGTAAAGTATTACTCTGTTTCAAAACAATTGCATCTTTTATATCTAAAATATATCTCTGATTTTAATAGTGTGATTAGACATTTATCAGAGGATTTTGTAATATACGGATTGTGAGAATGTTTTTTTTTCCAGCTGTGTGAGAAATATCAAAATCGTTTTGGAATATAAGCAGTTAATTTTAATGATTACGTATATAAAACATCAATCCAAACAGCTCAAACAGCTGGCAAATAGCCTTTGTATTTGATATTTTTGTTTCGATTATGAATTTCTCCCCTGATAACATTACCTTAAAGGGACAATCAAGTAAAAATAAACTTTCATGATTTAAATAGGGCATGCAATTTTAAACAACTTTCCAATTTACTTTTATTACCAATTTTGCTTTGTTCTCTTGAAATTCTTAGTTGAAAGCTAAATCTAGGAGGTATATATGCTAATTTCTTAGACCTTAGATCATTTGTTTCATATAGATAACATTGAGCTCAGGCACGTAAAGCTAAGAGCAAGCACTGATTGGCTAAAAATGCAAGTCTGTCAAAAGAACTGAAATAAGGGGGCAGTTTGCAGAGCTATAGATACAAGATAATCACAGAGGTAAAAAGTGTATAATTATAACTGTGTTGGTTATGCAAAATTGGGGAATCTGGTGTTTACTGTCCCTTTAACAAATGAAAACACAAATTAGTTCAAATATAATCTATCGGATATTTGCTTCCAAAAGTAATTTTTTACATAACATACACAGTAACATAGTCAAGTTTCTTGAGGGATATCAATGCTATATTGAATGATTTGCTAAAAAACAACCCTGCTGTGAATTCTTTTTCAACTGAAAAGCTCCCAAAAAGGACTTTCAAATATTAACAGCACATTTTTTAAATAGAAACTGGGAGGTCTCCCAAAACTGGCACATGCAATAGCCTATTCACACCTCTTAATATGACAGCAAAGCTCTATTCATTGATCCCCTTTGTTCACTCAGCAAGGAGATAACTAATATACATGTGTGACATTAACCTATTGTCATCACAAGACACCCTCAACACTCAGTATCCATATGAATGCCATATGTATCTTGTCATGATGGACATAAATCTATAGGCACTTAAGGACAACACCATCTACAAATAGTGTAATATTATATTTCCTTTTTCATGTTTGATTGTATTTCTCACTTGCATTGTTCTAATTGTCACTAACGGTACAGATGGCATTAAAATCTGTTTTTACAGGAGATTGCATAATTGCAGTAGATGTAGGTGTACCTAAGTTAGTTTTCCTGCAAATGCCTTTAGCTGTACATGAAATCCCGTAGTAATCAAACTAACATATTTATATGTCCCTATACATATGTAAATACATACCCTGTTGATTGTATATATGGCCTCTTCAATAGGGATGAATGGATACCACAAATTTCTAGAATGTCTGCAGTGGCCATTTCTGATTGTTTAAAATAGGTGCAATGTAAAGGACTGTTTTAGATTGCAGAGAAAAAGTGTAACAGGTGGGCAAAAAGCCATTCCAAGGACTTATCAAGTGTATTGATGTGCCAAATTCCATAAGCAAAAAATTGTCTTGAAAAGTAGTTGAAAATTTAGCTGAATTTATATATTGATTGCTGAACAGTTTTCAACTCCTTAGGGTAGATAGGGCACTTTTTTGAGCAGCCAAAATCCTGTTTGTTAGTTTGAATATCAGCCAAAATTGCGCTAATGTGATCATGTGTCAAAGGTAAACATACCTCTTGTTCTAGTTATGTTGGGACCCGACGTGCAGAGGTAGAGTAGAGGGTTTTACAAGTAGCCAGTCAGAGCAGTCCAAATAGCAAGCCAGGGGTCAATACCAGTAATCAGTCCATTCCAATCAGCATACAAAGCAGGTAAGGGCAAGGCAATAGAGCAGTCCAGGGAATGACTCCTCATTTGTGAGTGGTTCAGCAGGATTAGATTCAATGCAAAGTGAAATACTTGTATATTTACTGGCTTGCAATACCTGCTTTTCACCACATTGGTTAGTGGAGCTCACATTCCCTTTTCCTTCAGCATCTTGTGTTTTAGGCCTAAGGGCTATGGACTGAATTTGGGAAAGCACAGGCAGAGAAACAGCAGATGACAGAGAGGTTGAGAGAAGAGGACCTTTAGAGTGGGATTCTGGCACACTGGGTCACCTGCCCAAAGATGGACACGACACAGACCTTACACAGGGCATGGCAGGTTTAACCAATCTCTGTGCAGCATCAATCTCTGTGCTGCACAGAGTGTTTGGGGTTATACCATGACATCCCGCTGAATTGAAAAGTAGCTTTTTTCAAGGTGAAAACCCAATAGATTGTGATTAAGGCCATTGTTGGTTTTGCAGTTGAGGCCTTTTTCCAGCAGAAGACATTTGTGAGTGTGATCACACTGATAATGAGGTTGATCACAATCTTTAAGAAAAAAACATATCAAATTATTTATCTTCAAAATGCCCATAAACTTTAATGGTGGCATTATGTTGATAATCATTTGATATGTTTTTCGAAAGGATTGCGATCAACCCCAAAATCAGCTGAATTTGAAAACTTGATACCAGGAGCATTTATTGGAGAGAATATCATTGACAACTCAATGTTCTGAAGGGCCAGGAAGCTCTCATATTGCATATTATCTGTCTGATTCTTGAATTCATTACTGCATAGAAATGTCCTATTAGTATCTCATACTGCTATGTTTATATTTTAAAGTCTGAAAGTGGAGGAGAGATGAGGTGACAATTGCTATTTATTGAAATTAGGGTCCTATAGAAGAGTCTAAAAGCTGAATCCCAGCCTGAAATACTTCTTATGCAACCGATTACACCAATAAATATTGTCCATTTAAAAAAAAAAAAAAAAGAAGTGTAGCATTTCATAACAGCACGAGAAACATTGCATATTCAAACTAAGTTTAAAATCCAATGATGCATGTAAATTACTTTATCAGCAGATGCACATATTATTTGGACAACTGATCCTAAAATCCGGAATCTTTTAGAGCGTCCAAAAAATTCCTGCACAAGTATTGTTTAAAGATATCTTTTATTTATCACTTACAATCACAGACAGTGCTTAAACTATTATATAATTCAACTAAACTAAAAATAATAACCAACTCAAAATTTCTACTGTAATTATAGGCAATATCCTTAAACATAAAAAACAGGTCAACTGTTACATAGTCATTTCAAACACATAGATGACACATTTTATATTACGTTATTTAAATCCTCATTCACAAGTTTATTGACAAAATGAATAAGGCCTACACAGATCACTATAATGTAACCACTGTCAATAACACTGAAGTAGGTAAGGGGGATGACGTTCCCTTTGTGTATATGTAGTATTGAGATCAAGGTGATAAACCACTGCTTTAATTATGTTAAATGCACAGATGTGACTTAAAGAGCCATTATAGACAATAAAATGACATACATCCATTAGAGCATGTCATTTTATGACTATCAACCCTAGACTACTGTGTGTTTAACCACCGCAAAAGGTTTAAACACACAGTAGAAATACCTGGACCTGCAGGGCACTGCTGGTACTGTGTGGAAAACGCCATTGATCCAATCAACAGTGCTAGTTCCACTTCTGAGTCGTGCGACTAGTGCTGCTAATAGGATCAGCAGCATTTTATGCTCAGGGCCAGCAGTGCTTTGCAATATTTCTACTGTGTGCTTAGCTCTTTTGCGTGGATTTATACACACAGTAGTCTAGGGTCAATAATAATACAGACATGTATAATGTGACATGGATTAGAGCATGACATTTTTTTACTATAATGGCCCTTTAAGCACTCAAATCTACTTCGAAGAAACCAGGCTTATTGTCTTTTGTGCTTCCTAGTGTCACCAGATACTCAGCCAGTATATTATATTCTATATTTTCTTGCTATGTAAAGCACAGCATTCATAAAACTGAGTTTCTACTTTAATCAGACTTTATCAGATATATAAATTTATTGGATAGACAAACAATAAAAACAGCAAATGCTGAGCGCTATTATATGAAGCCAAATAATAGCAGACAGACCACAGGCACAAAGTCTTTTTTTTTATGGTAATTACCCCACAGTAGTGCCTGCTCTTTTGTCCTCTGTACCTTTACACCCAGTGGCTTGATTTCACCACTGCTACGGCACTCCGTGGTAGTAGGAAGTGCTTGGATTACTTTTGAAAGCAGCGGGTTCACTTCCGTCTTCCGCTATTGTGGAGAAGACGATCGGAAGCTGCTTGGACCGGTATGTCTCTTATCAGATATATCCATTCCTCAAATACTATATACTGTCAAAAACACTGTGATGACTTCTGCCTTACACTTCACATTCCGTTCTTAGCTGAATGAAGATAATTTATCATATCCCTTTGTAAATATTGGCCTGATGATCTGAAGCTCTCCACCCTGGCAACATTTTCTAGGAAGTCTCATTAGTACTTCAAACAATTTTATAAAGGCAGATGTTAGCTTGAGAGATTTTTCCTAAGGTTCTGGATGTGAAGGAGAGACACCTACATTACAATTAAATGCTAAAAAAAACCTCCAGAATTTTGTGTGCTTTTACTCTGGGAAGCTTTTGGTCATTGGACCCTAAGGGGTCGATTTATCAAGCTCCGATGCCCCTGTTTCTGAGTGGAAACAGAAGTCTAAAGACCGCTGCTCCATAACTTTTCCGCCTGCTCTGAGGCCGCGGACAGAAATCAACCCGATCGAATACGATCGGGTTTATTGACACCCCTGCTAGCAGCCGATTGGCTGCAAATCTGCAGGGGGCAGCATTGCACCAGCAGTTCACAAGAACTGCTGGTGCAATGATAAATGCACTAATCGATGTGCAGTGGACATGATACGCTACATTGTATCATGTCCACTCGCACTATGATAAATCTACCCCTAAGTCTGTTCCATCCTTGTAGCCTCTATCAAACGTATCTTCCCTTCTAACCATATGCCACCTGCTGCATCACTGTCAGTTTTACCAAAGCTTCTCTTTATCCCTTTTAATACAATTGTAAACATTGATTTAAACATTCAAAGCAATTAAAATCTTTTTTTTTTTATATTTGCCTCAAATATTTACTACTGTACTAGATACAAGGAAACAATTAAACATGCGCTTCTTATTACAGAAACCTTTTAAAAGTTTTATTGCCTTTTCTCAAGCAGAAATGAAGAACAAAGCAGAATTTGTTTTCTAGTATCCAGACAACTTCAGATAACTCATACCACATCTAAATTATGGATGGCTTCATTAAAATAGTTTGAAGCCTTTGGCAAGAAATATTTAAAACAATTTGAAACGCTCTTCTTGATGGAAAAAACCCCCCAAAAATAAATTAACATATAAAACACACCAAAACTTGTATAGTAAACTAGAAAAAAGGTTTTATGTCAGTAGTGAAGGTTAACTGAATGTGCTGCCTAAAATAAAGAACAGTTTTCCTCTTAGACATCCCGTCTTCATCTTCTTTATTCCCATGTTTTGCTCCTTCATGATACAGCCCAAAGAACATGAACCTAAATCTGGGTATAAATATACACATATGTCTGGACTCTCATTAAAAGATAACTGTGTTGTGTGAACCCGTTATTTTAACATCTGGTATTGTGGGTCATTTACACTTATAGTATAGTCCATACACTCACCAAAGCCTCTTGTCTTAGTTAGGTTATATATAATGTTTTCATCTGGATCACATCTCATGTTAAAAGCAGACAAGTCACAACACTAGATAAGTTACATAGCACTATAATACTTTGACTTAAATAGAAAAAAAAAATTAAAACTGTTTCCGTCTCCCAAAACTGTCTTTTGCCTTACCTGCCTCAGTCACTTGTTTCTTTAGTGCTCCCTAGTTGTGCAATAACCTTTTCCACTTCATAACCATTATTCACTTATTTGACTTGGACTCATTCAGCTGCAACAGAACATCTAGAAACTCTAAGGCAAATATTCTGGGATCAAGGAGTAATACATAATACCTTTGTTCCATGTTTTTAGTATATATCTTGTCCCATTAAATGCCAATTATGGAGCACTGTGGATGTAATTGCAGCAGTACTCCAAGATGCATCCTTTCTCCTTTATCCAAGTCAGAAAGCCATATCAGATGACAATGTTCTTAATGTGGAATATACAACTCTCCAATTCCATTGCCTGTTATGGGCTAACCTTTATAACAAGATGTTAACTACATTACACTCACCTAAGGTAATAGATGATCCCAATATCCACACCTGTCACTTATTCAGATGCTGAATCCAATTTTCCCAATTGGCCTTTTGACTGTCTTTGATCATGTCATTAAACGAACAGTCTAGTCCAAAATAAACTTTCACGATTCTGGTGTAGACTGTCCTTTTAAATGGACAGTCAAGTCCAAAAAAGCCTTTCATAATTCAGATAGGGCATGCCATTTTAAACAACTTTCCAATTTACTTTTATCACCAATTTTGCTTTGTTTTCTTGGTATTCTTAGTTGAAAGCTAAACCTAGGAGGGTCATATGCTATTTTCTTAAATCTTGAAGGCCGCCTCTAAGCTGAATGCATTTTGACCACTAGAGGGCGTTAATTCATGTGTTTCATATAGATAACATTGAGCTCATGCATGTGAATTTACCGAGGAGTGAACACTGATTGGCTAAAATGCAAGTCTGTCAAAATAACTGAAATAAGGGGGCAGTCTGCAGATGCTTAGATACAAGGTAATTACAGAGGTAAAATGTGTATTATAACTGTGTTGGTTATGCAAAACTGGGGAATGGGTAATTAAGGGAATATCTATCTTTTAAAACAACAAAAAATCTGGTGTTGACTGTCCCTTTAACTCATTTATTGCAATCAGCTGAATGTTCTGGCCTTTAAATTTAACACTGCTATGGGGAAGCATTGCAGGTTTAGATAGCAGTATTGTAAAATCATATGCTCACATCTCTTAAAGGGGCAGTAAACTTACAAACATAACATTAGCTTAGTGGCAGATTTATACATTAAAGGATTGCAGAGAATTTTTATTTAAAAGTTAATTTTTCCAGGACGCCGCTCCTTGCTCTGCTGAGTGGGTTTGGTTTTTCCTCAGCACATTGCGGCAAAACTGTCTAGTCACAGCGTGCCCGGTTACGCCATTAAACTAAACGTAGCTCGCTCCTGCTACTAAAAATTCTCTGCTATCATTTAATGTATAAATCTTCCACTAAGCTAATGTTATATAATTCTGCACTATGTGCAGAATTATATAATGTTAGTTTGTAAGTTTACTGCCTCTTTAAGTAAACATTTATAAGTGAGGCATTAACAATTGGACAAAGAATTATACAAGAATTGAACAAGGATTGGACAAGGGATAAGAAAACTTATTTTGTAACACCCACCCCCACCTCCTAATACAACTTCTCTCTCAGCTCAAGATTTTGTCAGCCACTTCAATAACAAAATTGACTTCATCAGATATGAAATCAGCTCTCAACATACTACCAATCTCCCATCCCTTCAAAAGCTCACAACCATCCAAAACCCAAATAGCCATAAATTTAGCTCTTTTGCCCCGGTTACCGAGGAAGAAGTTTCTGCGCTTATACTGTCCTCCCACCTCACTATCTGTCCCCTCGACCCCATCCCCTCACAGCTACCCTCCCTATCTTCTATCCTTACCCCTATACTCACACACATCTTCAACCTCTCCCTCAGCACTGGTATATTTCCCTCATCTCTAAAACATGCACTGGTCACACCTATCCTCAAAAAACCTTCTCTCGATCCATCCTCCCCATCCAACTGCCGTCCTATTTCCCTATTCCCTCTTGCCTCAAAGCTCATTGAAAAGCTAGTATATGCATGTCTATCCCATTTTCTTACACTAAACTCTCTTCTTGACCCACTGCAATCTTGATTTTGTCCCCATCACTCCACAGAGACATCAATTGTCAAGGTTACCAACGACCAACTTACAGCAAAATCCAAAGGCCTTATTCTCCTTGATCTGTCTGCAGCCTTTGATACTGTTGACCACCCTCTTTTGCTTCAAACCCTCCAATCCTTCAGCATCTGTGACACAGCTCTCTCGTGGTTCTCTTCCTATCTATCTAACCATACCTTTAGTGTAGTCTTCTCTGAAACATCCTCTCCCCCGTTACCACTTTCTGTTGCGGTACCTCAAGGCTCTGTCCTCAGTCCACTTCTCTTTTCAATCTATATGTCATCATTAGGTTCCTGAATAAAATCCCACGGGTTTCAATACCATTTGTATGCCGATGACACCCAAATCTATCTCTCTGCACCAGACCTACCTCCTTCCTTACTAACCTGTGTCACTAACTGTCTTTCTCATATCTCATCTTGGATGTCCTTTTACTACCTTAAAAGGGACACTCAGGTCAAAATTAAACTTCATGATTCAGATACAGCATGCAATTTTAAACAAATTTTCAATTTACTTCCATTAACAAAATGTGCACAGTCTTTTTATATTTACAGTTTTTGAGTCACCAACTCCTGAGCATGCGCAAGAATTCACAGCATATATGTATATGCATTTGTGATTGGCTGATGGCTGTCACATGATACAGGGGGAGTGGAAATAGATATAACTTTGCAATTTATTTAACAAAAATCTACTACTCATTTGAAGTTCAGACTAAGTGCTATTGCATTGTCTTCTTATCATGCAGTTGTTGATTATGCAAATCTACTGTATTGACTGGTCCTTTAAGCTAAATCTCTCCAAAACTGAATTCCTTATTTTCCACCCTTCCTCCAAAATCTTCACCACCCAATTTTCTATAACTGTTGATAATTCCATCATTACCCCTACCCAGCATGCCCGATGTCTTGGGGTTCCACTTCACTCAGACCTTTCTTTCACTCCTCACATTCAATCCTTGGCTAAAGCCTGCCGCTTCCACCTTAAACACACCTCTAGAATTAGACATTTCTTTACACAAGACACAACTAAGATTTTAATCCACTCTCTCATTCCTTCCTGCCTCAACTATTGCAACTCCGTCCTCTTTGTTCTCCCTAGCTGCCACCTAGCTAATTTACAATCCATAATGAATGCCTCTGCCAGACTCATGTTCCTTACACGTCGCTCTTCATCTGTTGCACCTCTCTGCCAATCCCTTCACTGGCTTTCTCTTGCCTCCAGGATTAAATTCAAAATCCTCACTCTGACATACAAAGCCCTCAACTGCACTGCTCCCCCCTACATTTCAGACCTTGTCTCCAGATACTCTCCCTCCTGTCCCCTTCGCTCTGCTCACGATCTCCTCCTCTCTTGTTACTTCCTCACATTCCCATTTACAGGACTTCTCCAAACTGGCTCCAATCTTGTGGAACTCCCTGCCTCGCTCCACAAGATTATCCCCTAGTTTTAACAGCTTCAAGCACTCCCTAAAGACTCTACTATTCAGGGATGCATATAACCTACACTAACCTTTCCTAACTCCACTGCTTTCCCCTTGAACCCCTTAGAATGTAAGCCTATGAGCCCAGCTGTTTGTAGATCGTCTTCATAAGAGCCAACTACAACAGTGCAACTCTCGGCAGGGCCCTCTACCCATTTGATCCATATAAATGTTATCTTGTATACCGCCTATGCTTATAGAGCTGCGGAATCTGTTGGCGCTCTACAAATACCTGATAATAATAATAATAATAATAATAATAATAATAATGCTAGTTACAATTCTTTCTATTTGGCTAATCTATCAAAAAATTAATGCAATAGCTTGATTGTATGATTCAGGCATCCTGATTATATGACAAGCAACATGTTCTTCACATGGAAAAGATATAACTTATATTCCAAAATACCTTCATGGATAATAACAACACATATCTTCCAACATATAATGGTTCCTCCATCATAATGATAGGCAGATACTGTAGTTAGATATCTGCTTACACACTCCTGATTTCTGGATTCACTAAAGGCAGAAACAGTACACTAAATAAAAATAAAATAATTCAAATGATGTTTTAGCTTCCCATGATAAACTTTAAAAGCTTCCTCTGTTGTGGTAGCATAGTTAGTGCATTTGGTACTAGCCACAGAAGCTGAGCTACTGCAGTGCACACTGTAGTGCTTGTATTGGGCAGGCGGTAAATCATCTAATTGGCTGTACTGCCCGTTAACTCAAGAAAGAATGCAGCACAGCAATGGGCTGCCTGTATATCAGGTAAACTGGGGAAACACAAAGTTAACAAACAGTTTTTTCTTAGTGAGAAATTACAACTATAAAAACTGTAAATTGTGATGTGTTTTCATACAGTGAAGAAAACTATAATGTTTGCTGACACTTTATATTGTGTTTTTTGAACTATAGACTTCATTATTATATGATCAGTTTCCGCTTTTATGTATCTATCAGTTCCACAAGGCACACTTTAAATTCTCACAAGCTACACTATATTGCATTTCAGTCCTAATCATTTTTGAATCATTTGTGCACCTATCCTTGATAATGTAATACAAATGAGAACATATAAGGATATAATTTTTATCCCAATTATAAACACACATTCATATTTTACTTTTTCACTTCCAAATAACATGTTTTTAATATTTCATGATAAGTATTCATGAAAACAAATCAGTACAAATACTAGAAATGCTCTTTAATATAAATATAAAAGTGGTAATATATTATAAAACTCAGGCAAGGACAGTAAATAACTGATGGACAGCTATTTTTAGAACACATAGAATATCCTGCTTTTTATGTTATGGATGGAAGCTAGGATTATGGCCTAATGATAGGTTTTACTGACAGTAGCTGTGAGTTAAGCTTTAACAGTCAAAAGACAGGACAGGACTAGAATTTCACTGTGACATGTAGCCAGTAGGCAATATGATCGTCATGATGATACTCAGACACATTCTGGGTTTGTTTACAGACAAGCTGAACACTTACTATTTTAAAGACGATTCCATCTTCATGATCATAAGGCATTTATGATATAGATCTTCCTATTTGCACCATGATAAATGAAGCACAATTCCATATTACCACATAAAGCAAATTAATTCAAGAATAAAGTATAGTATGCTATTCAATTTGATTAGTGTTTTATATTATTAGGAAGTACCTTATTTATCTTAAATTATGCTAGAAGCTCTCTGAATACCCCCTCCTCCTCTTGTATTAATTTGTTTGTTTAGTCTCTAATGTATCTGTATTTATTTTCTACTATCAGTGTCATTGACCTATATTAAAGGGACACAAAACCCAATTTTTTTATTCAGGTAAAGCATACAATTTTAAACAACTTTACAATTTACTTTAATTATCAAATCTTGTTACTTTCCCTGATATCCTTTGCTGAAGGAGCAGCAATGCCCTACTGGTAGCTAGCTGAGCCAATCACAAGAGATAAATGTGGACAGGCACCAATTACCAGCTAGCTTGCACTAGTGTAGGCTATGTACATATTATTTTACAACAATGGATACCAAGAGAACAAAGTACATTTGAAAATAGAAGTGAATTTAAAAGTGCCTTCAAATTACATGCTCTATCTGACTCATGCACATTTAATTTTGACTTTCTTATCCCTTTAATAGATGGTCTTGAGGTTAACTAGAGAGGCCTCATTGTAAAGGGGAGATCATGTTCGAAATTCAGAACGCTTCACTTATCTTTTCCAACATTTTGTTATGGGACTTTCCTGCCTTTAACATCTTTAGTTGTGTGAAGGGCCCAAAACCTGATATCTCTCACACAGTGGCGGTCAGTGAAGTTTTAAGTTAGTGGTGCAGAATATTCTGCCATTTCCATAATCTTAGAGAGAAATTTGCGTCCATTTGTTTTAGAATTTAGCTAATAACATAACTGACATCACATCAAAGACCCCCTTTATGATATTTAAACAGGAATAAATTACTGAATGAAATAAAAAATCTCAACTCATTTGTTTTGTTCTCTTGGTATTCTTTGTTGAAAAGCATTTCTAGATAGGTTCAGGAGCTACGGATTGATGGCTGCACATAGATGCCTCATGTTATTGGCTCACCCATGTGCATTTCTGTTTCTTCAACAAAAGATACTAAGAGAAGGAAGCAAAATAGATAATAGAAGTAAATTGGAAAGTTGTTTAAAATCATATGATCTATCTAAATCACAAAAAAAAAAAAAAAAAAAAAAAAAAAAATAAAAAAAAAAAAAATGGGCACTGACATTTTGTTTTCTATTATTACTACTATTTACTAAGATGGCCCCATTTTGAGCAAACTATATGCTATATGTGTTAGACACTTGCGAACAGTGTTCCCTCTAACACTAGTTTTGTGTGCGGCCCAGCAGTGAAACAGTTAATTCGGTAAGCCCACCCTACAGTAAGCAAACACTGCACAATGCAGAATGCAAAGTATGGTTCTCTTATTAACTGTCTCACTGCTGGGCCGCACACAAAACTGGTCTTAGAGGGAACACTGCTTGCGAAATATTAATAATAATGACTTTATGGTTACAGAGATACTATTTCACTCCGTGCATTCAAAGGCAATTGAAACATGGAATATACAGAGAAATACAGCAGGCTTTAGTAGATTTATAAGACAACATATATCTTCATCACATGCAGCTTATGTTGAGTAGGCTGCAAAAAGGAAATGCGTTTATTTTCAAACTGTTAATATCTAAATTGTTTCTTTTAATAAAACTTCTTTAGTTTATTGAAAAATGTTAACAACATCTTGTCTGAAATTGAATGCTGCAACACTTTGCATAGCATTACACTGCATCACAGTCCTCTCTGATTTCTAAAGGGTTAAAATGCATTTAAATACATAACCTTGCAGATTTAAAATGAAATCAAGACATATTTAATATGCTGTAATAATCAGAGAACTATACCGAAGTTTTCAGAGGATTTGACAAAATCTTAACCTATTCCGTTCCTAGGAAATATATATTATTTTTAAATATTGCCAATGGCTGACTGTTTATTAAACTTGAAATCTTGTGTAACTTGAAGCAATCATTAGTGGAATAGAGGGACAATATTACACTTGACTTACCTGAGTATTTGTGTTTCCAAAAGAAATCTCCATTTCATAGTGCACAGATTTAGGGGCAGAGAAAATGACTTAATAATGAAAGCTGACATGAGATGTGACTGACCAACTTCTACTATTGCATGCTGGTACATGTGGTGCTTTAATGTTTAATTATCTAAAGCTGTGAACTGAAGCTGTCCCAGCCTTACATTGAAGATACAGGAAGAGAATGGTCTACAAATAATGATTGCTGCATGGGGCAGTTTAATTATTGCCCATAAAAGTGGGAGGGAGAAAAAAAAAGAAGAGTGTTTTAAGGTGGTATTTCAAGGATGCTTGCTTCCATTTAGAAAAGCACAAACATTCAATTAAAGTTACACTACCGAAATAAAAAAACACTCAGAGTTCTAGAGGCACAGTTAGGTGTAGATTTTCCCACTTACATCTTGGCACAGAATGCAGAAGTCATAAAAAACTATATGCCCGTCGAAATATCTCATGTCTTTCTATTTCAAAGCTAATGAGGTTGCTTTATTTTGTTTTGTATTTTATTTCTCTTTAACTGTTTTTTCATGATTCTTTTTTCATAAATGTTAGCATGTAGTTTTTATTTTATTTTTTTTCATTTTAATGAGTTTATTCTGTTCTGTTTTGAAGGTGTTTTCTGATGCCAGTATTCTTCTCAATGGAACTCATTCTGTGCTCCAAAAACACTTCCAATGATTATAATGAAGGGGGACACACACTATTTTTTTTAAATTCCACTAGTTTTGATTTGAGATGTTGCTGCAAGTGTTTCTCCTCAATATATAGTTTCACCAATGAGTTTGAATGCATTTAGGCCACTGTGCACCCCTATTTATGTAAAATACAAGTATAGATCCAGCACACTTGTATCTTGCAAGTGCACGCAGCAGGCTACTCCCAAATAAAAATATAGCAGCAGCACTTCCATCAATAATACCTTTATTTATTAAAATGACCCATGAAAAGACAACGTTTCCATCAACTAATCCTATTCATGGCATGATTAAGACCTGTTGATGGAATTGTTGTCTTTCATGCATCATTTTGATAAATAAATATATTATTGATGTAAGCTTCACTGCTGTGTTTGTATATTGAATACCCCTGTCCATGCACCCAGTGCTATAAACTGGAAAATGCTTTACATAACATAATAATAATAATGATAATAATATCGTAACTTGAGCACATGCTATAGGTAATTTACAAGACTTTTTTAATTTATTTTTTGCTTTCTTTGCTTGTTTGTAATTTTTAAAAAAAATATCTCCCAGTAGCAGAAATAAAAAAAATTGACAAGAAAAATGAGTCTAGTAGAAAGCATAAGAATATGTGAGTAGATGGTATAATCATGTTGCACTTGTGATTGCAGATTAACCATCAAGATACTTTAGTTGCTTTTTCTATGATCCTAAAAAGGCCGTGTGTTGTAGAAATCCACCTAAGGGGACAATTATTTCCTTTGGATAGTTTATTTCCATCAGTAAGCAAGATCAGCAGAGAAGCGACATCTTCATGACGTTTTTAATAGTGCATAAGACTTACACAGAAAATACCTTGTATATAGGGATGGGTGAATGTGCTTAAAGTGTAATTCATTTGGTAGAACGAATAGTCCTGTGGACATTTGTTTTGGACAATCGAATGTTGATAAGAATAAAAATATATTAAAATTCGGTAATCAGATGTTTTTTCCATTTTTTTTAAAGTAACTTTAATTTTCGAATGTTCATAATTAGATCAAATATCCATCATTTCACAATTTCAAATGTAACATTCGATTTAACAAATACTATTCCGAAGTTCAAAAGTTCCAGAGGTAGAACTTGAACTTTTGTACTTCTGAATAGTATTTGTTAAATCGAATGTTACATTTGAAATTGCGAAATGATGGATATTCAATCTAATTATGAATATTCTATTATGTATCATGTAAATTGATACATAATAGATACAAATATATCAATCTGAATGTTTCTATTTTGAATATTGTATATTTCGAATATTACGTTTAAAGAGAGTCATTGGTCATATTATCATCTCCCTCAAAAATGAAATTTTAATACATTGAAGACCTGCTTTTCATTTTTGAGGGTTGATGATAATATGGTCAATGACTTCTGTAACTATTTGAATCAGAATGAATGGGGGATCTCATTCATAGGAGAGAATAACTCAGAGTCCATACAGTTTTTGGATATAAAATAATGGGTGATGAGACTAGTGGTCTGATTGATACAACATTGTACAAGAAACCCACAGTGGGTAATACTATTTTACAGTTTGACAAAACTGTCCGTGACAAAACGCCATATCGTCACAGAATGGCGTTTTCAGACACCGAATTGTGTTTACACTAATACAGATTGTCTAGAAAAAAGCTAGATATATAGCCGAAACGTCGACTGACATGTTTATGATGAATTAAATGAAATAAAAATTATTTCTGCTACTTTCAAGTCCTGTGAGTGCCCTTACTTTTGGAGATGTTATATATATATATATATATATATATATATATACATATATATATATATATATATACATATATATATATATATACATATATATATATATATACAGTATATATATATATATATTTCATTTATTTATTATAAAAATAAAATGTTCTTCTTAGTAAAGAGCAATGCTATGTAATCTATTTCTAAACAGACCTCTGGCTTTAGTGCACTTTGGCTCAGTGCATCTCGGACTTAATCCAACCTAGAGCAGAATATGAGGATATTGTACAGAGATTTAAGAACAGATTTAAAGATGCATTGGTCTTAAAAAGAGCACATGTTGTAGAATGCACTGCCCTTGAAAAATAACATTCTAGAAGTATTAGACTATGAAAGACAGATATTGTACTTGTATGTTATTTGTATTTACATGTTGATTGAAGGAACATTTCCACCTTTGATTACTATATATATATAGATATAATATATATATATATATATATATATATATATATATATATATATATATATATATATATTGTATATACAAGCACACTAGTAGGGATGGGTGAATGTTTTGCATTCGAAAAATGAAACAAATTTTAAGACATTTGTTTTGAATTTCGAGTGTTTGTACAACATTCTAATATTCGTTTAATTTAATAGTATTTCTAATGCTTTCTTTAAATGTAATATTCAATTAAATTTTTTTTAACAAATTAATTTGAATTATGCAATATACTTATTCGAAAAATTAGAATCAATATATTTGTAATATTATTTCTAATGCTCTCTTTAAATAAAATATTTGAATTATGCAATATTCAAAATACAAAAATTCAAATTGATATATTTGTATCTATTATGTATCAATTTACTATATTCCCTACCACGTGAACAATTTAACTTCTGAATAGTATTTGTTTATGTGATACCCGTTTTGCGAGATGAAATTATGGGCAACGTGGGTTTCAGCAGTTACGTTGAAGCCTGCGCTGCATATGTAATCTCGCGCCTAGTATATAGGGATGGGCGAAAGTGCTGAAAGTGTAATTTGTTTGGTAGAACGAATAGTCCTGTCAACATTTGTTTTGGACAATATAATGTTGATAAGAATTAAAATCTATTAAAATTCGGTAATTGAATGGTATTTTCGGTTTTTAAATGTAACTTTTGTTCTGGTTTTTAAATGTTACTTTCGTTCATAGTTAGATCGAATAGCCACATTCACAATTTCGAATGTATTATTGCAGTTTACGGCTGCTAGTATCTTACACAAGCTTAAAGGGACACTGAACCCAAATTTTTTCTTTGTGATTCAGATAGAGCATGAAATTTTATGCAATTTTGTAATTTACTCCTATTATCAAATATTCCTTATTCTCTTGGTATCTTTATTTGAAATGCAAGAATGTAGGTTTAGATGCCGGCCCATTTTTGGTGAACAACCTAGGTTGTCCTTGCTGATTGGTTGATAAATTTATCCACCAATCAAAAACTGCTTTCCAGAGTTCTGAACCAAGGATAAAGCTTAGATGCCTTATAAAGATAGCAAGAGAACGAAGAAACATTGATAGTAGGAGTAAATTAGAAAGTTGCTTAAAATTGCATGCTTTATCTGAATCACAAAATAAAAATTTTGGGTTCAGTGTCCCTTTAATAACCACCTATATATAAGTCAATCAATGGGGAAAAAAAAAACTCAACTGAAGTTGGACCCTTGGGCTATATATATAAATATACTACTTAATACTAAGTTTAAGTACAATACTATAACAAGTAAATTAATTAGAAATAAAGTGATGAAATTATATCTAATGTTATTAAGTCATTCTTATTTGATGAAAAAATATACACAATGTCTATAACAGAGTATAGGTACAATTCATTTTACAAACCAATTATAACTAAAACAATTAAGTCCAAGGCCTAGATTTAGAGTTTGGCGGTAGCCGTGAAAACCAGCGTTAGAGGCTCCTAACGCTGGTTTTAGGCTACCTCCGGTATTTGGAGTCACTCAAAAAAGGGTCTAACGCTCACTTTTCAGCCGCGACTTTTCCATACCGCAGATCCCCTTACGTCAATTGCGTATCCTATCTTTTCAATGGGATTTTTCTAACTCCGGTATTTAGAGTCGTGTCTGAAGTAAGCGTTAGAATTCTAACGACAAAACTCCAGCCGCAGAAAAAAGTCAGTAGTTAAGAGCTTTCTGGGCTAACGCCGGTTCATAAAGCTCTTAACTACTAGACTCTAAAGTACACTAACACCCATAAACTACCTATGTACCCCTAAACCGAGGCCCCCCCCACATCGCAGCCACTCGATTACATTTTTTTAACCCCTAATCTACCGACCGCCACCTACGTTATCCTTATGTACCCCTAATCTGCTGCCCCTAACACCGCCGACCCCTATATTATATTTATTAACCCCTAATCTGCCCCCCTCAACGTCGCCTCCACCTGCCTACACTTATTAACCCCTAATCTGCCGAGCGGACCGCACCGCTATCATAATAAAGTTATTAACCCCTAATCCGCCTCACTAACCCTATAATAAATAGTATTAACCCCTAATCTGCCCTCCCTAACATCGCCGACACCTAACTTCAATTATTAACCCCTAATCTGCCGACCGGAGCTCACCGCTATTCTAATAAATGTATTAACCCCTAAAGCTAAGTCTAACCCTAACACTAACACCCTCCTAACTTAAATATAATTTAAATCTAACGAAATTAATTAACTCTTATTAAATAAATTATTCCTATTTAAAGCTAAATACTTACCTGTAAAATAAATCCTAATATAGCTACAATATAAATTATAATTATATTATAGCTATTTTAGGATTAATATTTATTTTACAGGTAACTTTGTATTTATTTTAACCAGGTACAATAGCTATTAAATAGTTAACAACTATTTAATAGCTAAAATAGTTAAAATAATTACAAAATTACCTGTAAAATAAATCCTAACCTAAGTTACAATTAAACCTAACACTATACTATCATTAAATTAATTAAATAAAATACCTACAATTACCTACAATTAAACCTAACACTACACTATCAATACATTAATTAAATACAATACCTACAAATAACTACAATGAAATAAACTAACTAAAGTACAAAAAATAAAAAAGAACTAAGTTACAAAAAATAAAAAAATAATTACAAACCTAAGAAAAATATTACAACAATTTAAAACTAATTACACCTACTCTAAGCCCCCTAATAAAATAACAAAGACCCCCAAAATAAAAGATGGCGTCCCTCGAATTCCGATTGGCTGATAGGATTCTATCAGCCAATCGGAATTAAGGTAGGAATATTCTGATTGGCTGATGGAATCAGCCAATCAGAATCAAGTTCAATCCGATTGGCTGATCCAATCAGCCAATCAGATTGAGCTTGCATTCTATTGGCTGTTCCGATCAGCCAATAGAATGCGAGCTCAATCTGATTGGCTGATTGGATCAGCCAATCGGATTGATCTTGATTCTGATTGGCTGATTCCATCAGCCAATCAGAATATTCCTACCTTAATTCCGATTGGCTGATAGAATCCTATCAGCCAATCGGAATTCGAGGGACGCCATCTTGGATGACGTCCCTTAAAGGAACCGTCATTCTTCAGTTGGACGTCGCCGGATGAAGATGGGTCCGCGGTGGAGGTCTTCAGGATGGAGCCGGTCCTCATCGGATGAAGATAGAAGATGCCGCTTGGAAGATGATGGTTGCCGGTCCGGATCTACTCTTCTTCCCGGATAGGATGAAGACTTTGGAGCCTCTTCTGGACCTCTTCAGCCACCGGATGATGGATCGCCAGCCCCCGCTTGGGTTGGATGAAGATTTTGGAGCCAGGACCGATCGGTGATACCCGGTGAGGTGAAGACAAGGTAGGATGATCTTCAGGGGCTTAGTGTTAGGTTTATTTAAGGGGGGTTTGGGTTAGATTAGGGGTATGTGGGTGGTGGGTTTTACTGTTAGAGGGGAACTTAGTATTTTTGGGGGGGTTTGTTGGGTGGTGGGTTTTACTGTTAGAGGGGAACTTAGTATTTTTTAAAGTAAAATAGCTTAGGGCTACTGGTAGTTTAGTATTAGATTGAGGGTGTTTTTATTTTGGGGGGCTTTTTATTTTCATAGGGATTAGGTTTATTTTTTATTTTGGATATTTTGGTTTATTATTTTATGTAACGTTAGACTTTTTTTATTTTTTGTTATCTTGGATTACTTTATTTTTTGTATTTATTTTTAAGTAATGTTAGCTTTTCTATTTTAATTGTAACTTGGTATTTTTTAATATAGGTAATTGGAGTTAATTTAGGGGGTGTTAGATTAGGGGGCTTAGTAATTTAATTAGTTATTTGCGTTGTGGGGGTTTGGCGGATTAGGGGTTAATAGATTTATTAGGTTTATTGCGTTGTGTGGGTTTTGCGGATTAGGGGTTAATAGTTTTATTAGGTTTATTGCATTGTGGGTTAATGGCGGATTAGGGGTTAGCAGTTTTATTAGGTTTATTATGATGTGGATTAATGGCGGATTAGGGGTTAATACATATATTAGGTTTATTACAATGTGGGTCAATGGCGGATTAGGGGTTAATACATTTATTACGTTAATTGCGATGTGGGTTAATGTCGGATTAGGGGCTAATATACTTTATTAGTTATTGCGGTGGGGGATTGCGGTTGACAGGTAGACAGATATTGTGCATGCGTTAGGTGTTAGTTAAATATTTTCAGGCAATTACGGAAGTTACGGTGCTCACATTTTCAGTGCAAGGCTGGCTGCGCCTGCCTATGTGTGGCGAGGTGAAAATGGAGTAAAATGTCTCTATTTCTTTCATGTAATTAGCAAGAGTCCATGAGCTAGTGACGTATGGGATATACATTCCTACCAGGAGGGGCAAAGTTTCCCAAACCTCAAAATGCCTATAAATACACCCCTCACCACACCCACAATTCAGTTTTACAAACTTTGCCTCCCGTGGAGGTGGTGAAGTAAGTTTGTGCTAGATTCTACATTGATATGTGCTTTGCAGCAGGCTGGAGCCCGGTTTTCCTCTCAGAGTGCAGTGAATGTCAGAGGGATGTGAAGAGAGTATTGCCTTTTTGAATTCAATGGTCTCCTTTTACGGGATCTATTTCATAGGTTCTCTGTTATCGGTCGTAGAGATTCATCTCTTACCTCCCTTTTCAGATCGACGATATACTCTTATATACCATTACCTCTACTGATTCTCGTTTCAGTACTGGTTTGGCTATCTACTATATGTAGATGAGTGTCCTGGGGTAAGTAAGTCTTATTTTTTGTGACACTCTAAGCTATGGTTGGGCACTTTATATGTAAAGTTCTAAATATATGTCTTTAAACTTATATTTGCAATGATTCAGGATGTTCAGTATTCCTTATTTCAGACAGTCAGTTTCATTATTTGGGATAATGCATATGAATGATAATTTTTTTCTTACCTTAAAAATTGTTTCAATTGACTTTTTTTCCCTGTGGGCTGTTAGGCTCGCGGGGGCTGAAAATGTTTCAATTTATTGCGTCATTTTTGGCGCTGACTTTTTTGGCGCAAAAAATTTTTTCATTTCCGGCGCCCTAATTTGACGCCGGTAGTTGTTCGTGATTACATCATTTTTTTGACGTTTTTGCGCCAAAAATGTCAGCGTCACCGGATGTGGCGTCATTCTTAGCGCCAAAAAATGTAGGCGTTGTACTTAGCGCCAATAATGTGGGCGTCATTTTTAGCGCCAAAAAATGTGGGCTTCATTTTTGTCTCCACCTTTTTTTCACATTATTTCAGTCTCATTTCTCATTGCTTCTGGTTGCTAGAGGCTTGTTCATTAGCATTTTTTTCCCATTCCTGAAACTGTCATTTAAGGAATTTGATAAAGTTTGCTTTATATGTTGTTTTTTCTTTTACATATTGCAAGATGTCTCAAATTGACCCTGGATCAGAATCTACTTCTGGAAAGACGCTGCCTGATGCTGGTTCTACCAAAGTTAAGTGCATTTGTTGTAAACTTGTGGTAACTGTTCCTCCGGCTGTAGTTTGTGATGAATGTCATGATAAACTTGCTAATGCAGATAGTATTTCCATTAGTAATATTCCATTACCTGTTGTTGTTCCCTCAACATCTAATGCTCAGGATGTTCCTGTTAATATAAAAGAATTTGTTTCTAAATCTATTAGGAAGGCTCTGTCTGTTATTCCTCCTTCCAGTAAACGTAAAAGGTCTTTTAAAACTTCTCATTTTTCAGATGAATTTTTAGATGACCGTCATCATTCTGACTTGTCTGTTTCTGATGAGGATTTATCTGGTTCAGAAGATTCTGTCTCAGATATTGACACTGATAAATCTTCATATTTGTTTAAAATGGAATTTATTCGTTCTTTACTTAAAGAAGTTTTAATCGCATTAGATATGGAGGAGTCTAGTCCTCTTGATACTAAATCTACTAAGCGTTTAAATTCGGTTTTTAAACCTCCTATAGTTATTCCAGAAGTTTTTCCTGTCCCTGATGCTATTTCTGAAGTAATTTCTAGGGAATGGAATAATCTGGGTACTTCATTTATTCCTTCTCAAAGGTTTAAGAAATTGTATCCTGTGCCATCTGACAGATTAAAGTTTTGGGACAAAATCCCTAAAGTTGATGGGGCTATCTCTACTCTTGCTAAACGTACTACTATTCCTACGGCGGATAGTACTTCCTTTAAGGATCCTTTAGATAGGAAGATTGAATCCTTTCTAAGGACAGCTTATTTATGTTCAGGTAATCTTCTTAGACCTGCTATTTCTTTGGCTGATGTTGCTGCCGCTTCCACTTTCTGGTTGGAGGTTTTAGCGCAACAAGTGTCAGACCATAATACTCATAGCATTGTTAAACTTCTTCAACATACTAATAACTTTATTTGTGATGCCATCTTTGATATCATTAGAATTGATGTCAGGTATATGTCTTTAGCTATTTTAGCCAGAAGAGCTTTATGGCTTAAAACTTGGAATGCAGATATGTCTTCTAAGTCAACTTTGCTTTCTCTTTCTTTCCAAGGTAATAAATTATTTGGTTCTCAGTTGGATTCTATTATTTCAACTGTTACTGGGGGGAAAGGAACTTTTTTGCCTCAGGACAAAAAATCTAAAGGTAAATACAGGGCTGCTAATCGTTTTCGTTCCTTTCGACAGAATAAGGAACAGAAGCCTGACCCTTCCCCTAAAGGAACGGTTTCTGTTTGGAAACCTTCTCCAGTCTGGAATAAATCCAAGCCTTTTAGAAAGTCAAAGCCAGCTCCAAAGTCCACATGAAGGTGCAGCCCTCATTCCAGCACAGCTGGTATTGGGCAGGTTACGATTTTTCAAAGATATTTGGATCAATTCGATTCACAGTCTTTGGATTCAGAACATTGTTTCACAAGGGTACAGAATAGGTTTCAAGGTAAGGCCGCCTGCGAGAAGATTTTTTCTCTCTCGCATTCCAATAAACCCAGTGAAGGCTCAGGCATTTCTGAAATGTGTTTCAGATCTAGAGTTGGCTGGAGTAATTGTGCCAGTTCCAGTTCTGGAACAGGGTCTGGGGTTTTACTCAAATCTATTCATTGTTCCAAAGAAGGAGAATTCCTTCAGACCAGTTCTGGATCTAAAGATATTGAATCGTTATGTAAGGATACCAACATTCAAAATGGTAACTATAAGGACTATTCTGCCTTTTGTTCAGCAAGGGCATTATATGTCCACAATAGATTTACAGGATGCATATCTTCATATTCCGATTCATCCAGATCACTTTCAGTTTCTGAGATTCTCTTTTCTAGACAAGCATTACCAGTTTGTGGCCCTTCCGTTTGGCCTAGCAACAGCTCCAAGGATCTTTTCGAAGGTTCTCGATGCCCTTCTATCTGTAATCAGAGAACAGGGTATTGCGGTATTTCCTTATTTGGACGATATGTTGGTACTTGCTCAGTCTTCACATTCTGCAGAATCTCATACGAATCGACTTGTGTCGTTTCTTCAAAGACATGGTTGGAGGATCAATTTACCAAAGAGTTCCTTGATTCCTCAGACAAGAGTAACCTTTTTAGGTTTCCAAATAGATTCAGTGTCCATGACCTTGTCTCTAACAGAAAAGAGACGTCTGAAATTGGTTTCAGCTTGTCGAAACCTTCAGTCTCAATCATTCCCTTCGGTAGCTTTGTGCATGGAAATTCTAGGTCTCATGACTGCTGCATCGGACGCGATCCCCTTTACTCGTTTTCACATGCGACCTCTTCAGCTTTGTATGCTGAACCAGTGGTGCAGGGATTATACAAAGATATCACAATTAATATCTTTAAATCCAAATGTACGACACTCTCTGACGTAGTGGATAGATCACCATCGTTTAGTCCAAGGGGCTTCTTTTGTTCGTCCAACCTGGACTGTGATCTCAACAGATGCGAGTCTGACAGGTTGGGGAGCTGTATGGGGATCTCTGACAGCGCAGGGGGTTTGGGAATCTCAGGAGGCGAGATTACCAATCAACATTTTGGAACTCCGTGCGATTTTCAGAGCTCTTCAGTTCTGGCCTCTTCTGAAGAGAGAATCGTTCATTTGTTTTCAGACAGACAATGTCACAACCGTGGCATATGTCAATCATCAAGGGGGGACTCACAGTCCTCAGGCTATGAGAGAAGTATCTCGGATACTTGTATGGGCGGAATCCAGCTCCTGTCTAATCTCTGCGGTTCACATCCCAGGTGTAGACAATTGGGAAGCGGATTATCTCAGTCGCCAGACGTTACATCCGGGCGAATGGTCTCTTCACCCAGAGGTATTTCTTCAAATTGTTCAAATCTGGGGATTTCCAGATCTGATGGCTTCTCATCTAAACAAGACACTTCCCAGATATCTGTCCAGATCCAGGGATCCTCAGGCGGAGGCAGTGGACGCGTTGTTGCTTCCCTGGAATTATCATCCTGCCTATATCTTTCCGCCTCTAGTTCTTCTTCCAAAAGGGATTTCCAAAATTCTAATGGAACGTTCGTTTGTACTGCTGGTGGCTCCAGCATTGCCTCACAGGTTTTGGTATGCGGATCTCATTCGGATGGCCACTTGCCAACCTTGGACTCTTCCGTTAAGACCAGACCTTCTATCTCAAGGCCCTTTTTTCCATCAGGATCTCAAATCATTAAATTTGAAGGTATGGAGATTGAACGCTTGATTCTTAGTCATAGAGGTTTCTCTGACTCAGTAATTAATACTATGTTACAGGCTTGTAAATCTGTGTCTAGGAAGATTTATTATCGAGTCTGGAAGACTTACATTTCTTGGTGTTCTTCTCATAAATTCTCCTGGCATTCTTTAAGAATTCCTAGAATTTTACAGTTTCTTCAGGATGGTTTGGATAAAGGTTTGTCTGCAAGTTCCTTGAAAGGACAAATTTCTGCTCTTTCTGTTCTTTTTCACAGAAAGATTGCTAATCTTCCTGATATTCATTGTTTTGTACAAGCTTTGGTTCGTATAAAACCTGTCATAAAGTCAATTTCTCCTCCTTGGAGTCTTAATTTGGTTCTGAGGGCTTTACAAGCTCCTGCATTTGAACCTATGCATTCTCTGGATATTAAATTACTTTCTTGGAAAGTTCTATTCCTTTTGGCCATCTCTTCTGCTAGAAGAGTTTCTGGGTTATCTGCTCTTTCTTGTGAATCTCCTTTTCTGATTTTTCATCAGGATAAGGCGGTGTTGCGGACTTCATTTAAATTTTTACCTAAGGTTGTGAATTCTAACAACATTAGTAGAGACATTGTTGTTCCTTCATTATGTCCTAATCCTAAGAATTCTCTGGAGAGATCTTTACATTCTTTGGATGTAGTAAGAACTTTAAAATATTATGTTGAAGCTACTAAAGATTTTAGAAAGACTTCTAGTCTATTTGTTATCTTTTCTGGTTCCAGGAAAGGTCAGAAGGCCTCCGCCATTTCTTTGGCGTCTTGGTTAAAGCCTTTGATTCATCATGCTTATGTCGAGTCGGGTAAAACTCTGCCTCAAAGGATTACAGCTCATTCTACTAGGTCAGTTTCTACTTCCTGGCGTTTAGGAATGAAGCTTCTGTTGATCAGATTTGCAAAGCAGCAACTTGGTTTTCTTTGCATACTTTTACTAAATTCTACCATTTTGATGTTTTCTCTTCTTCTGAAGCAGTTTTTGGTAGAAAAGTACTTCAGGCAGCTGTTTCAGTTTGATTCTTCTGCTTATAATTTCAGTTTTTGTCATTATTAAGATTAAAACTTTTGTTTTGGGTTGTGGATTATTTTTCAGCGGAATTGGCTGTCTTTATTTTATCCCTCCCTCTCTAGTGACTCTTGCGTGGAAGTTCCACATCTTGGGTATTTATTATCCCATACGTCACTAGCTCATGGACTCTTGCTAATTACATGAAAGAAAACATAATTTATGTAAGAACTTACCTGATAAATTCATTTCTTTCATATTAGCAAGAGTCCATGAGGCCCACCCTTTTTGTGGTGGTTATGAATTTTTGTATAAAGCACAATTATTCCAATTCCTTTTTTTTTTATGCTTTCGCTCCTTCTTATCACCCCACTTCTTGGCTATTCATTAAACTGAATTGTGTGTGTGGTGAGGGGTGTATTTATAGGCATTTTGAGGTTTGGGAAACTTTGCCCCTCCTGGTAGGAATGTATATCCCGTACGTCACTAGCTCATGGACTCTTGCTAATATGAAATAAATGAATTTATCAGGTAAGTTCTTACATAAATTATGTTTTTCGCCGCATAAGTCCTTGCGATGAATATGTGATACCGATTTGCGACACGGTTCTATGTTATCTTATGGGAGTTCAAATTGTGGGAGACGAATGAAATATATGCGCTGCATTTATGATACCAAAACCGTGTAAAAACCGACATTGACGGCTTTTGCTGGTGACGCCGCATATGTAATCTTGCCACAGGTGAGTTTTTTCTGTGTAAGTATTATACACTGTTAACAACTAAATGAAGAAGTTACTTCTCTGCTGATCTTGCTTACTGATGGAAATAAACATGCAAAGGAAATAATTGTGAGGTGGCAAGATTTTCAAAAACAACAACCAGAGATCCCATGAACTTTTTCACTAGTTTTTCTTCATATGAAGGGGCCTATTTACCAAATGTCTGTCCGACATGATCCGATCAGCGGATCATGTCCGACAGACATGTCCGCATTCAGCATTGCACCAGCAGCTCTTGTGAACTGCTGGTGCAATGTCGCCCCCTGCAAATTTGCAGCCAATCGTAAGCTAGCAGGGGGTGTCAATCAACCCGATCGTACTCAATCAGATTGAATTGCAGCGATGTCTGTCCGCCTCCTCAGAGCGGGCGGACAGGTTATGGAGCAGCGGTCTTTAGACCACTGCTTCATAACTGGTGTTTCTGGCGAGCATGAAGGCTCGCCAGAAACACAAGCCCTCAAGCTCCGTACGAAGCTTGATAGCTAGGCCCCAAAGAGTTTATGGCTGCTAGCATCTTACGCAAGCTTAATGACCACCTATATATAAGTCAATCAATGGAAAAAAAACCTCAACTGAAGTTGGACCCTTGGTCTAATTATATATACAGTATATATATATGCTTGATTTTTTAATAATTAAGTTTAAGTTTCCATAAAATACTATAACAAGTAAATTATTTAGAAATAAAGTGATGAAATGATATCTGAGAAAATGTAATTAAGTCATTCTTATTTGATGAAAAAATATACACAATAACAGAGTATAGGTACAAATAATTTTCCGAACCAAGTGAATCCAGTGACTTGAAGAAAACTAAAGATGATCTTTAATTTCAGTCTCCATGTTCTCAATTAAGTATTATTCAGGAACCTTTTTGCTTCTCCACACTTCATGTAGCCCCAGAAGGGATATCAATTTAAGAATTTACCTATAATGCATATAGAGGAGCAACAGTCTTATCAGGTTGATAATATTTTTACACGGAAAAAGTTAAGTAAAGGTCATTTAATTTTTAAATTAAAGTAACAAGAAATGCATGCTTGAGTGAACCTGTTTTCCTTTATTAATACTAACTGTTTTAAAAGAACAACTTCCATAGCAGAACACAGCTGATAATTTTTGGAGTTGTGTAAATGCAACTCTTGTTTGGCTGACCAACTGTGTCCTGCTCGAGAGCACCAAGGTCTTGTCAACAATGGAAAAAAAGACATGCTGTAATATAATGGAACATATATATTTTTTATGAGAATGTCCCTTTAAAGCAGGCTCTTATCAGTTAACCACAGGTATTCTTTAGGATATTCTTTAGGGATCACAGTAGCTTATTACAGCTGGATTAGAAATCCCATGAGGGAACTCACATTCATTGGATTGTTAATAACAATGTAGCATAATGGGATCTATTTTAGTCTACAACAAGTATATAGTACTTATTAGTGGTATGTGAAAACAAAGGGATATAAAGCATTACAAGCTGAGGGACAAGCTTTGGAGTAATGCCTGTGCTTGCATGTGGGTCACATGTACAAATCACTGCATATGTATACAGCATACATAAAAAATCATAGTTACCCATCATGAGTTCTAGTCACGTTCCACACTGCTCATATTCTGCTACAAAGTGCAACACACTGCTCATCTGCTACCAAATGCCACTTACTGCTCATCTGCTGCTACTAAATGCTACACACTGCTCATCTGCTACCAAATTCAACACACTGCTCATCTACTACCAAATGCAACACACTGCTCATCTGCTGCTACTAAATGCAACACACTGCTCATCTGTTGCTACCAATTGCAACACACTGCTCATCTGCTGCTACCAATTTCAACACACTGCTCATCTGCTGCTACTAATTGCAACACACTGCTCATCTGCTGCTACTAAATGCAACACATTGCTTATCTGCTGATAGCAATTGCAACACACTGCTCATCTGCTGCTACCAAATGCAACACACTGCTCATCTGCTGCTACCAAATGCAACACACTGCTCATCTGCTGCTACTAAATGCAACACACTGCTCATCTTTTGCTAGCAATTGCAACACACTGCTCATTTGCTGCTACCAAATGCAACACACTGCTCAACTGCTACCAAATGCAACATACTGCTCATCTGCTACCAAATGCAACACACTGCTCATCTACTGCTACTAAATGCAACACAATGCTCATCTGCTGCTATCAATTGCAACACACTGGTCATCTGCTGCTACCAAATGCAACACACTGCTCATCTGCTACCAAATGCAACACAATGCTCATCTGCTACCAAATGCAACACACTGCTCATCTGCTACCAAATTCAACACACTGCTCATCTGCTACCAAATGCAACACACTGCTCATCTGTTGCTACTAAATGCAACACACTACTATTCTGCTGCTACCAAATGCAACACATTGCTCATCTGCTGCTATCAATTGCAACACACTACTCATCTGCTGCTACCAAATGCAACGCACTGCTCATCTACTGCTACCAAATGCAACACGCTACTCATCTGCTACTTAATGCAACACACTTCTATTCTGCTGCTACTAAATGCAACACACTGCTCATCTGCTACCAAATTCAACACACTGCTCATCTGCTACTAAATGCAACACACTACTATTCTGCTGCTACTAAATGCAACACACTGCTCATCTGCTACCAAATGCAACGCACTACTCATCTGCTGCTACTAAATGCAACACACTGCTCATCTGCTGCTAGCAATTGCAACACACTGCTCATCTGCTGCTACCAAATGCAACGCACTGCTCATCTGCTACCAAATGCAACATACTGCTCATCTGCTGCTACTAAATGCAACACACTGCTCACCTGCTGCTACCAAATGCAACACATTGCTCATCTGCTACCAAATGCAACATACTTCTCATCTGTTGCTACTAAATGCAACACGCTGCTCATCTGCTGCTATCAATTGCAACACACTACTCATCTGCTGCTACCAAATGCAACGCACTGCTCATCTACTGCTACCAAATGCAACACGCTGCTCTTCTGCTACTAAATGCAACACACTACTATTCTGCTGCTACTAAATGCAACACACTGCTCATCTGCTACCAAATTCAACACACTGCTCATCTGCTACCAAATTCAACACACTGCTCATCTGCTACCAAATTCAACACACTGCTCATCTGCTACCAAATGCAACACACTACTCATCTGCTGCTACTAAATGCAACACACTGCTCATCTGCTGCTAGCAATTGCAACACACTGCTCATCTGCTGCTACCAAATGCAACATACTGCTCACCTGCTGCTACTAATGCAACACACTGCTCATCTGCTACCAAATTCAACACACTACTCATCTGCTACCAAATGCAACACACTACTCATCTGCTGCTACCAAATGCAACGCACTGCTCATCTGCTACCAAATGCAACACACTACTCATCTGCTGCTACTAAATGCAACACACTGCTCATCTGCTGCTAGCAATTGCAACACACTACTCATCTGCTGCTACCAAATGCAACATACTGCTCACTTGCTGCTACTAAATGCAACACACTGCTCATCTGCTACCAAATTCAACACACTGCTCATCTGCTACCAAATGCAACATACTGCTCATCTGCTACCAAATGCAACACACTACTCATCTGCTGCTACCAAATGCAACGCACTGCTCATCTGCTACCAAATGCAACATACTTCTCATCTGCTGCTACTAAATGCAACACACTGCTCATCTGCTGCTACTAAATGCAACGCACTGCTCATCTGCTACCAAATGCAACATACTGCTTGTGATGAGAGCAGGATGTGATGTCACTAGTATGTGGGCGGGGCTTAGGTCCGGTGTCTGTGTCGCAGTTAGTTTAGTTCAATCAACCTGTCTAGATGTGTATTGCTATGCTCTGTAATAAAATAGAGTTGTACCATCATTGCTGTGTCCTGCATATGTCCTGCATCTCATGACATGGTGTCAGAAGTTCTGGACTGCGCTTCTGTTACTGATCTATTGCAATGTCAAAGTTTACCCCACCTGAGCCTTTTGACTTTTCTCAGCATCTAAACTGAACAAGGAGTGTGGTGAAGTACAAGTTAATTCTCTTTTATACTCTATGGGGAAAGATGTAGAGCCAGTGTTCAATGCTTTTACTTTCCAAGAAGGGGAAGAAGTTAACTTTGATATAGTTATGGATAAACTCAGTGCCCACTTTGTGCCCAAAAGAAATGTGATTCATGAGAGAGCTTGTTTTCACAAACGTAATCAGCGTGTGGGAGAATCTGTGGAGTCATTTGTGCGCAGCCTGTATGAATTAGCTGAATTCTGTGAGTTTGGTGTTGCTAAAGAAGAGCAAATCAGAGACAGAATAGTTATTGGAATTGCAGATGCTGAAGTCTCCCTGAAGCTGCTGTTAGAGCCTGATTTAACGTTAGAAGGGGCTATTAGGATGGCCCGCCAGAGTGAACTGGTGAAAAAGCAAAGTGCTGATCTGAGGTCTGAGAGTATTGTGGAGGAAGTGCAACAGTCTAGGAAACTACTAGTGAAAGGCACAGTGGTGAGCGGTAGATCTAAAGTACTGGAAAGGGCTAGAAGTGGATGGGCGCAACATGGCCGATGCACACGGTGCTACCGGGGCTCATGATCAGAGTGCTATATGCCCGGCCAGAGATAAAAGATGCAGAAAATATAACAGAATAGGCCATTTTGAAGTGGTGTGTAAAACTGAATACATTAAGGAGATGCAGGTGGACAGTGACCAGGAGGGTCAGGATGTGTCTTTTGTGGGGTCTGTTGTGGAACGGACAAGCTCAGAGGAAGATTAGAAAGTTACTTTTACTGTAATGGGAGCCAAAGTTGATTTTAAGATTGACACAGGAGCAGGATATCACTGTAATGTCTTTTGCCGAATTTATGAAACTGCCTCGACAGCCCCAGCTGGCGAAGGTTACTATAAATGTCCATAGTCCTGGTGGCCGCATTGATTGTGTGGGGAAATTTCTTGCAGTTGTGAGTACAAGCAGAGGAAGTTCACCATGTTGGTGCATGTGATCCGAGGCCAGTGTGTTAACAGTTTATTGAGCAGAAAAGCAGCCTGTGACTTGGGCCTCGTGGCCAGAGTGAATGAGATTTCCAAAGATATGTTTTGGCGAGTTTGGCCTACTGAACTGCAAACCTGTCCGTATAGCACTTAAATGTGACGCAGTCCCATACAGTATTTCTACCCCTCGTAGAATTCCGTTCCTGCTCATGCCTCAAGTGGGAGAAAGAGCTTATGCGCATGAAGTCTATGGGGGTTATTGAAGAGGTTGTGAAGCGACTGATTGGTGTGCCCCCATTGTTCCAGTTGCAAAGAAAAACGGAAAGGTGCGCATCTGTGTGGACCCTGAAAAGGTGAATGAAGCAGTGAAGAGAGAGATTTGTGCTGCCGACATTGGAAGATATAGCTCCAAAGTTGGCTGGGGCGAAGTTCTTTTCCACATTAGCGCTTCTAGCGGCTTTTGGCAGATCCCCTGGATCCAAAGTGCCGCAAAACTGACTACCTTTATAACACCAGTAGGTCGGTTCTGCTTCTGCAGACTCCCCTTTGGGATATCCTCCGCTCCTGAAATTTTTCAAAGGGAAATGAGTTCTCTCCTGAGTGACCACGTGGGCACAGCGGGTCGTCATGGACGACATTCTAGTGTATGGGTCCACAGCGGAGGAGCATGATCAGCGTTTAAGTTGTGTGCTACAGGCTATCAAAGAGTCTGGGCTGAAGACTGAATAAAGAAAAGTGTCATTTTAGGAAAACTGAATTATGCTATTTTGGGCATATCATCAACGGGATGGCATCAAGCCAGACCCCGAGAAAATTCGTGCTATTGAACAGATGAAGAGCCTTCTGATGTACACGAGCTGAGACAGATATTGGGCCTTGTAAATTATTGTGGGCAGTTTCTTCCAGATTTATCA